>NW_016107423.1:2796066-2877756 GCF_001604975.1 Cebus imitator | reverse complement strand
GTTTGCTTAAACCCATTTGCACGTGTGTATATGTGTGTGTGCCTGCATGTGTGCATACACGTATGTGTGTATACACGTATGTGTGTGCGTGCGGGCATACATGTATGTGTGTGCCCACGTGCATGCATGCATGTATGTGTGTATGCATGCATGTATGTATGTGTGCATGCGTGTATGTGTGTGCATGCATTGCGTGTGTGCATGCATGTATGTGTGTGCACACAGGTATGTGTGTGCGTGCATGCATGTATGTGTGTGTGTGTGCATACATGCATGTCTGTGTGAGGTGGCAGTGTTCTGACCCTGTGGCTCCTGATAACGATGATGTGGTGATAGAACAATGATGATGATTGTGGAATATAAGCGACATTTTAGCTAAACTAAGCCCTTTTTTCTTCCTGCAGAGGCAAAGTTCTGCATCTTCTTTTGCCCGTCACTCTTGCTGATGTCTCATGTATCTTAAACTATCACTTCGGCATTCTATCTCGGCCATGTGCCATTAGCATCCTGTTCCATAGCACTCGTGGAACATCTTGACTGCCCTGTGAATTGACCCAGCAATTATGGCCACATGACTTAGGAATGCTCCTGTACATTATAAACACATCAATGTGCATGTTGATGTGATAATGATAAAATTACACTTTCTTGCTTTCAGTAGCTTCCAGAAAGTCACTTACAAAGGGATGCTTTCTGGTCTAAGGTGAAACTCCTCAATCACTAGTCCCTTCAATGTCTGGGGTCCGGGGAGCTGGATGGATTGGAGCCCAGAGGAATGGTGTCCTTGCCTTGGTCTTAGATTTTGCTAATTCTATGAGAGACATTAGCACAATATTATTAGAATCCTCCAAGAACCTTCCACCTGTTGAATTGACACTAATTGTTTATGTCAGCAGATTCCTTTTCTCTAGGATAAAGGCTTCCACTTGCTGCAGTTGCAGGTCGACCACTCACATGTACTTAAAGGGTTACAGTGCAGAAGTAAAGAAGAGTCAAAAATCCCAGTCTCCACCTTTCACTCCCCATTGATATGATGCTCCCAGTTCCCTGCAAATTGACTCTCTAATGACATCAGTATCACTCAAGCACTGTCAACACTTCAGTTTGGTAGTGTCTGTGGGCTAGAGTGTGTCTTGGGAGTTTAAAGAAATAAAAGGTCAAATCCAAAAGGAAACTCCTTTTTGCTAGAGACTGATATATTTTGGAAAGCATGTAGGAGAGTTCACTGGAGTCTTTGCCTGAAGTTTCAGAATTTTAATAAGCAATATTGCTTTCTTTATTTCTTATACGACTGGTGGTATTTCTCTACTACATACCTGATTCTTGTCAGTGGTGGAAACACACAATAACTGTCCCAGCACTACATGTGTCCATGAAGTCTGTGAGACTGTTCAGCTAATTCTGTGTTTGCAGCTTGGGCAATGTTACACAAGAAAAGAGAATTTCTCTGGACTGTAGATTTTTCTCTTCTCTAAAACAAAAAACAGTGAAAGCATGAGAGAACAAAGAGACAGATTCTGCCTTTTGTTCACACATTCATTCACCAAACATTTAATGAGTGAGCAGGGAGTATGTAAAAAAGATACAGATCAGTTCACCAAAAACTTCACAGTAGAGTAATAGAGGCCTATAAACAATGGACTTTTACAGATTAGGGCAAATGTGTAGTGGGACTATTACAGTATGCCAAAGATCACACTTTCAGGGATACATTCTGCTTGGGAAGGCATTTAGGTCTCCCGAAAGAAGAGACTAATTTGGCTAGCCTTGAACAATGAGACAATTAGTAAGATTTGATCCAGTGGAGCTGCAGGAAAGCAAAAAATAAAAAGGGATTAAGTGAAGGTTTATGCATGTTTAAGGAACTATGGACACAGATTTTGCTATACAGACTGTATGGGTGATGAGGAATGTCAGTGGGTGGGAGGTGACAGCATGTGGCACAAGATCACTAAGGACACCGAACACCATGCTAAAGTGTTTGGTAGAATGGAAAGTAAAGTGATTGTTTTTCTTTTAAGCTTGAGAATAAAATGACAGGCACAAGTGCTGTAATCCAAGATCATTCCTTAAAAGACAATAATTCTTGGTTGGATGTCCCCCTAATGAAAAATAAAGAAAAAGAAATAATGTATCACATCGTCTGTCTCCAGTGCACCGTGGGATCCTAGAGTAAGTCTCCTTAGTGAAGTGTTGGCCTCATCTGTTCGTATTTACCTCTGTGACTGGTGTTTGAATTGGTTTTTGAATCACCCTGGCATTGCTTCCTCTTTCCAGACAGCTGCTCTTTTGAAGCATCCTTGCAAGAGATGCTTCTCTGCTTATCTAGACAGAGCATACACTTGTCAATCAAAACATAAATAGCACACAAGCAACCCGCACGTCCAGAGGTTGGAGGAGAGACAGGACTACCTTCCCACTGATGACCTGCCAAGTGTAGCATGACTGGGCTCTTTTTGATCCTTCTGAAATCGCAGAGAGGGACCCCAGCATGAAAAGCTCTGTTTCTGCCCTCCATCTTTTATACCCATCTTTTACTATTCTAATAAGAAAACTCTGAAGGGCTTCAAAGACTACAAAATTACTGCACCACAGTTTTTTATCTGCTTTGTGGGGGCAACTGACTGTGCTTTTCCATGGCCTAGCGTTCTTCTATATTAGCATTGGATTTTTTTTTTTTTTGCCTCTGCCCCTGCAAGTGGCTAGGCCTGAAGTTACTCATTATTCGAATCATTGAGTCCCTTTCTTTAGTAAGCTACAACACTAGAGTTTCTTGGGGTGTGAGAGATGATCTCTGAGGACAGTCAGTGGGTGGCTTCTATTCACAGTGTTGGAATCAGAGCTGTCTTGCTTGCCAAGAGGGAGATTGGAGCTTATGCAAAAGCTTCAATAGGGGTTATACTGGCCCAGATGCATTACTTGGAATGCCTGGGATGATGTGAGTGTGACTCCTTCTGGGCCTCATGCGCTTTCTCCCTTTACAAAGAGTGACTGGCTTGCAGATAGATTTGGCAAAGCAGGGGACATGAAGCACCACCAGGACAAAAGTGTTTCTGGTTCCTATTTGTTTTCCTGTCAGGTGCTGCTGGGAGATCTGTTCCCCCCAAACTACTGCCAACTATGTGAACTCTAGTAATTTGGAAGGGAAAATAAATTACTGGCAAATCCAGCACAGCAAATTGTGGGCTAATAGCGAAAGCCGGAGACGACTCTGTTAACGGTTCTTGTACAGCCTTTTGTCAACTGAGGGAAGAGTCGCATCTGAATCCTGAGAAGCTAGACTTGGGGCAGGGGCAGAAAGTTCAGAGAAACTGCAAAAGATGAAGGTTTTGTTTCCACCACTGAGACTTTTTAAAAAAAACAAAACAAAAACCAAAAAACCAAAAAACAACAAAAACCTAAGCCCAGTGTCTTTTATGGAAAACAAAATGATAAGATCGGACATTCAGGCCGGGCATGGTGGCTCATGCCAGTAATCTGAGCTCTTTGGGAGGCTGAGGCAGGAGGACTGCCTGAGCCCAGGAGTTGGAGACCAGCCTGGGTAATATAGGCTCTGTCTCTATGAAAAAAAAAATAGCTGGGTATGGTGGTGCATATGTGTAGCCCCAGCAACTCAGGAGGTTGAGGTGAGAGAATCACTTGAGCCCAGGGGGTCAATCAAGGTTTCAGAGAGCTCTGATCACACCAGTGTACTCTGTTCTGGGTGACAGACCAAGGCCCTGTCTCAAAAAAAGAAAGAAAGAAAATGATTGAAACTTCAGAAGCCCTAGTGCTTTGAGAAATGGTGGAGAAGAAAAATTTACAGACTATATGGTCACATCTGCCCTTACAATTTCACAGACCTTTCTCGTCAGTTTCTTTGGCAAAGAAGAAGAGATGTCACAATAATTCAAATGTGTCATTCTTTGGCCTATCTCGCAGAAAAGTGGTAAAGTAGGAGTTAGATGCTGATAATGTCAGTTCTCAGGATGCATTGCTGTCATTGACTAACCAACTCTAGCCAATTTTTTCTATGTGTCTTTAGGTGTTGAATATAACTGTGTTATGTTCAAGCACTACATTGTTACATTTGTATATATGTACTTACCTACATACAGATCAGGAATATCTGAATTCTCTTGAACATTTTACTCACAGGGAGAAAAAAAGGTTAGTTTCTGTTTGTCAGGGAAACTCTTCACCTGTTATTAGTTTATTCATTCCATCAGTAAATATTTATTGAATACTTACTCTGTGTCCATCACTGTATTAGGTGCTGGGGTTACGGCAGTGAAGAAAACCATCGCAGAGCTTATATTCCAGTGGGAGGAGACAATCAACAAGTATATAAATAAAGTATAGATTTATATGTGTGATGATGGTGATGCATGTTAAGGAGGAAAATAAAGCCGGAAAAAGGAAAAGGGTGTTCCCACTTTAAGTACAGAGGGGAGGAAAACCTCAGTGATCAGGATTTGCACAAAGATTTGTGGCAAGCAAGGAAGCAGTTCATGTCGGGGAGAGCTTTGCAGGGAGAAGGAATGGTCAGGGCAAAGGCTGGGAGTCTGGAGAGTGCCTGGGCAGTTTGAGTTAGGACTGGAGTCCAATGTGGCTGGAGCAACATGATCAAGGAGGGAGCGCTGGCCTGGAGAGGAGATCGCAAGGTTCCCGGCAGGGTAAGCCTGCAGTGGAATGCTGTGTGGGCCTTGCAGGCATTCATAAGGATTTTGGCTTTCATGCTAAGGGGGTGGGAGGCCATGGAGAACATCGTATAACTTCCTTTTACAGGGATCATTCATGCTGCAGGGTGTCAAGGGCAGAACGAGGGAGATGAATTGCAAGAATCTAGGTGAGAGGTGATGGAGGCCTGGCCTGTGGTGGAACATGAAGGTGGGGAGATGGAGTTGGATTGTGAGGATGTTTTTAACCTGTGTGAACGTATCACTGAGGTAGGTATGGTCTGGAGAGGCAGACCTTGGGAAAGGCTGAGGATAATTCCCAGAGGCGGACTCCGCAGAGGACCATCTGCAGTCAAAGCAGTCGAAGGCTGGGCAAATGAGTGACTTGGTCCTCAAGTGGGATTGGGACACACTATCCATGACATCGATTTCCACATTTTCTAGTGAGGTAAATAGAGTTAAGATTATTATTCCCATTTTACAGATAAGAAAAATAAAGTTTAAAGAGAATTCACCACTCAAACTCTTAAGGTTTTAAGTGATGCCTCTAAGCTGCAGGCAGGTCTTCTAACATGTCCTGATAACATTATTTTCCCAATCACCTAACCCCCGCCACCCCCACTACCTGCTTGCCCCAGGTGCCTGCATTTCTAGGTGAAGCCCCAGATGATACCGGCAGTGTTGAAGTGCTGACTCTTAGGGTGAGTGTGAATAAATGCCATGCCCTCATGTGTGATCAACCTGTAGATCTTTGTCCACGAACATGGGTATGAGCTGGCACACACCTGAATATGTGATGGGCTGTGCACCCAGCCTCTCCTTTCCTCCCTCCTTCCCTCCCTCCCTCCCCTCCTCCCTCTCTCCCCCCCTCCCTTCCTTCCTTGACTAGCTTGTAATAATACATTTTGTATAATAATAGTACATTTTGTGCTCAGTAAAGTACTACATGCTCTTTATGCTATTTCCTATGTATTTATTTTTAAAAAATATGAATGAAAAAGCTGGTGCAAGGACCTGACTTGGGGGAAGAGAGTTTTGAGGTGGGAGACATTTGAACAAGCTTCTTCTGAGATGCCCGTGGGACATTTAAGTTGAAAGACGCAAGGCTCCAGCTCAGAGGGGCCTACGCAGAGACTGTGTTTGGAGTTTCTGAACATTCTACTCTGAAAATGTGTCTCCTGCACCTCTGACTGATAATCAGTGCATCGGTTTCCTATTTTACCTTATCCTTCCTGTTGCTTCTAAGTGGGTGTGAATGTATCAGGTAAGTTGAACAAACGAGAATCAGGTCTAAAACAAGCACAGCTTTATTTTGCCTCTCATTACCCCATTAAACTTGATGTGGTGGGGCTTTTCTTCCTTCAGTCCTGGATGCATATTCTGGCAGATCCCAGAACCTTTCTTTCTGTTCTTAGAAAATGTGCATCCCCATGGTGACATAGGTTGCAGGTATAGACTCAATTTCAAACATTTAATGTCCAGTCCAACCTCTTATTCAGGATGTCTGACTCGGCTTCATGTTAAAGCATCAATCTTCTCCTGGCACCAGCCTGGGTCGGTCTGGAGGCAGGAGAGGAGGGGGTAAAACACCTCATCTCACAAGCTTCTGCTTCCTGCCTTGGGAGGAGGAGGAGAAGGGAGGCTAAGAGAATGGGGCAATTCTTTTTTTTTTAGATACATTAAGTTCTGGGGACATGTGCAGAACATGCAGATATGTTAGATAGATATACACACGCCATGGTGGTTTGCTGCATCTATCAACCTGCCATCTACATTAGGTATTTCTCCCAATGTGGTTTATACCCTGGGCCTGGCAGATGTCTGGTTCCTTCCGTGGACTGTGTTTGAGCTCCTTGTAGGTTATAGTTGGACTACCTCACCTGGTTTTACCTTAAGAAAGGATAAGCCTCTATTCTGAGTAGCCTTGTGGCTCCTTCCTCAGCCCAGGGGCATTGGTAAGACCCTCACCCTCCATCCCCCGACCAGTCTCTTTCTAAAGACATCTCCTTGCCCTTCCAGGCAGCTCTCCTCGCTAGAACAGGGCCCAAGTACTCACGTGGACTGTCCCTCTACCCTGCCCGGCCCACGCTTGGCGTGGCACAGCAGTGCGGCCCACGCCCCAGCAGTGTGTCAGCCCTTCTCGTGTCTGTGAGATTTCCTGTGCAGGAGTCAGGCTCATCCACGGTCTCTTCAGCTTCCTCAGGGAATGGGGTGCAAGTTCCTCCACTTCAAAATTTCAGGGGATGCAGGCCAAGCTCTCCAAGGAGAGGTAGAAGCTGCGTGCCCCTAGGGAAGTCTCTTCTGCTCCTCCTGTGCTCTCATTTGATAGAGGAGCGATGGGCGATCACCCTCCTTCCATGACATGTTGCTTCCTTGTTCCTCACACCCATGGGTAAAAATACCCTGAAGTGAGAAATCACAAAAGTGACATTAGGAGGCTGCTTAGGCAGCAAGCTTGAGGGAGGTCGTGCAGCTTCTGGAGGAAGGAACAATGTGGCCTCCCCAAAGGAAGGAGCCTCCAGAGAAGCTGGGGAAGGGAGTGAGGAAGCAGTCATTTGTCATTTCTCCCTTTACCTCAAATAACCAGGGATGGGGATTTGGTGGCACTGGCTTCCTGCCTTACTCTGTGCCATGACGTTCCCCAGGGTGGGGAATGCCTGTGCCCCAAGGAGCAGCTGGCCGCGTGGAGAGGCTGTGGGCTGCAGGTGGGCCGAGGTCTTGCCTCCCAGAAGGTCCTTCTCACCCTGCTCACATTTGCTCCTCCAAAGCTGCTAGGTAAAGGGAAGCAGGTCGTTTTGTGGGTGGGAGAACCATTCTCAATTCCAAAAAAAAAAAAAAAAAAAAAATGGAAAGAAAGAAATTTGCTTCTAAGGTTCCAAGAATTTCAGCTTGTAAGTCAGAAATTTCACACCCCAAATGAAATTGGCAGGAAGCCCAGAGCTCGCCATTTTCACTTTAGGTACTAAAATTTTCACATGAATTTACTTAAAGAATAACCAGAGTATTAAAGTGTCTTTTGGGCTTAAGATTTATTTGCATGTGATCCATTGGCATGATTATCTATTTACCAAATAAATTGAGAGTTGGTTTTGTTATTTTGAAGCTGTCCAGGAGTCGCACATTTATTTATTTCTAACGCTTTCTGTGATCAGAAAGCATTGATTTACAAAGAAATTGCATAGTTAATAATCTGTTGGTACATTTTCATAATGTCTTCTTCTAACTGGATGCACTGAATCTTAAGTGGCTAACTCAGTTGAATGAAGTAGTCTTACAAGGTTTAATCCTCTTCCACTGGTGATAGTAATGTTTAGTGTTGTGACACTTCTGTAGATTGTTGTGGGGCGTATAGAATAAACCTGGATATTGTTATATGTTCTTTGTCTTCCAGTATGTATGTATGCATGCAGCCCATACATACATGCTCCAAGTACACAACTATGTTTTCACAAATGCAGTTGGTCCTCATTATTTGTGGATTCCCTGTCTGAGAATTTGCCTACTCATTGAAATTCATTTGTAACCTCCATATCAATATTCCCAGCACTTCAGTCATTTGTGGACATGTACGGAGTGGTAAAAACTTCAAGCCACCAGAGAAGCACATTTCCAGCTGGGGTCAAAGATGGCTGCGCTGCCATTTTGTTTTTGTTCTCATATGGTAGACAAGTGTCCTCTTCACAGTCCGGTTAGTGCTGTGATTTTCGTACTTAAGGGATCTTTGTTGTTACTTTGCTATTCCAAATGGCTCCCAAGTGTAGCGCTGAAGGGCTGTTTGATGTTCCGAGAAACAAGAAAACTGTGATGCGCCTCATGGAGAAAATGTTAGAGGAGTTTATACTGCTGTGGGCTGTTAGCTCAATATTAATGAATCAGCAACACAGATTAAATAGGGTGTCTTAAATGCACATAAATCAAGGTTATGTATTGACTGGTTAATGAAAATGTGTGACTAGGGGCTTGTAGGAACATCATCCTGTATTTTCTTTAGGAGCAAAGGTTCAGTGTTCACTAATTCAGAGTTCTCGATGACTTTCTAGAATATGACTCCCATGAGTAACAAGAAGCTACTGTATCTGGTCTTGATTGTTTCCTTAGAAGTGCCACCTCTTGTCACCCTGTCCTGTGCCAGCACTCCCATAGGTAAGCATCAGATACTTCATGGTTGGTGCCCTGCCCGTGAGGCTGGTATCCAGATGCTTTAACTAGCAGCAACATGGCCTTCTCCATAGTTCGCAACATACCTGCTCCTCATTCACCCACCACCAGGCCACCACATGTCACCAGCATCTCATGCATGGACTCCAGGAGAGCCTACTCCCTGGGCTTCTCATCTCCCCAGTCTGTTCTCTCCTTGGCAGCAAGAGTCCAGAGTCACACACTACTCCAGGCTCTGCCTATTCTCTGTGCCCTCTCCCAAGATTATTGAAGACTCATTTTTTTTTTTTTTAAATTTAAGGAGCCTGGGTATGTCACTACAAGGTTTTAAGCCAGGGCTTGGTCATACCTATGTTTTAAAATCACCTCTTTTGCTGCAGAGGAGAGAACAGATACCATGACGTATCGGATGCTTGGCTCTGGGAGTGCTGGCGTAGGACAGGGTGACAAGACATGCTGCTTTCCTGCTCCTATAGTGAGGATGCATGTGAGACTCAGAGGAAGAATAAGATACAGGGATTCAAAGCTCAGTTTCCACGTTTTCATGTAATTCTCCTTTAGAACTGCTTTCTTTGAATAAAGAGGTTTTACTGTTTTTCAGAACGTGCTTTGAAAAAACACACAGGGCTATGCTAATACCGATTATTTCACATTTTACAAAACCATACACATGCAGATATAAAATGTAGGTTTAGAAAATGTTAGTGGCTATTATGAATTTTTATGTGATAGAAAATGATACTATGTATATTCATATCTTCATGTTATAGCACCATTTTCTATTACTCTCTGACATGTTTATAGGATATAAATTATGTTGTTCCATTTTTTTGGAGATTTTTCTTCATGTTGACAAAAATTTTAAAAGGAATTTAATGTTCTGAAAAGTACTTTCCTAATTGCTTGGTGAAAGGTTGACAATAATTCATTTTTTAAAATCTGGAGATTAATGGATCTATACCTGCTTGAGGTAATTTTTACCTTAAAAAAGTCTAAGTTGGCATTTTCGTGACTTTTTAAAAATCACATTATTTATGCTAATGGATGTGTGGGAAATGAATTTGATGCTGCCCAAATACACCTTTTCCTTTTATACTGTAAAACCTTTAAAGTAGGGGCTTCAATGTAGAAACGGCCTGGGGTTGACCAGTGAGATGGATGAGTTTACAAAGTGAAAACATTACTTGAGATCAGAGGTGTCCATTTCCAACCTTTATTTCTCCTGTCAACTTATTAGACATTTATTTAGTTATAAAAACCACATAAGGTTCTAGAAACACAAAGACAAATGGAACATAGCCTTTTCCCTTTTTACTCTACTGTAGGAGATGGACATGTAAACGAACTAAATAATTAATGGTAGTAAGTTATGAAAGTTTCCATAAACTTCTATAAGAACACTGAGATAGAAAAAAAAATTAGAAAAATTATCCAGAGGAAAGGGCCACTGAAGGTTGGGAAGAAGAGTCAGGATTGGCCAGACAGATGGGACTGCATGTGCCAGAGCAGACAGGGATCAGAACACGCATTCTATTTGGAGAACTGCAAGAATTCGAAGGATGGTCAGGAGTGTGTGGAGGAAATGAAAATCTCTTATTAAAAGGCTCTTTCATTTCCAGGGTCCACATTTTGGCATAGAAAACCTTGTTGGGTATGCAAGGAGAGACAATAAGAATCAAGTACTTGATATCATTCTCTTTGATATAAATGAATCAGACAATGAATAGTGTTGACAGTAGAAGAATGCATTTGGATTAAAATCTGATACTTGCTGGGATGTAGATGAAATATAAGGATCTGAGTTTCTTGAGAGGTTGCTTTCAAGGTTTTGATTAACCTGAAACATCTTCTGTAAATGCCTTATTTTCTTTCTTTATTTTCTTCTACAAGTTCAGACATAAAAGATCAATATTTTACCTTCTTCTTTTAGTTGTAAAAATAAGATTCTGTTGGATTTGACAGGTGAGAGGAAGCCAAGCTTAGACACTTTCTTTCTAAATTCCTGTTCAGATTAATGTCAATATATTCTTATAATCTAAGAATTAATTTTCCCTAGAAATAATTTTTTGCTATTTTAAAAATATGATAACTGATTCCAAAGTTTCTCATATATATTTTCAACTTCAGAATCACTTTCCAGGAGAAAGTCATTTGTCTACAAGAAGATTTCTGAAATCAAGCCTTCAATAATAAGCTTGTAAACAGCTTACTTTAAACAGAATATTTCATAGAAAGCAATGTTAAGTATTAACTAAACCATATTAAATAACCATTTAAATGCCTGCCCTGATTATAAAATTTTAAAGATTTTAAAATTGATATCACGAAGAGCATAGGTCTTCTTACATGACCAAAAACAACATTCTATTATCACCAGGTTTATTAGCCTAAAAGGTTTTAGGCCTTCTTTTCCAAATTGGATTGTGATCAAACTCTTAAATAAATGAAACATCTTTTTTTTCTCTCTCTCTTCTTTAAGCTGTTCTGACTCTGAAGGGCTTGGTTTCCTTGAGTTGGAGCTGTTTCAACATCCTGAAATGAAACAACTAATTAAAGTGTTTTTGTTTTTGGCTGGAAGTCTTTCTTTTTCTCTGGCTGGAGTTCTGTCTTCTTTAGTTAAAGCCACTTCAGCATATTCCCATTTGTAAATTTCAGTGTGGAAAATACATTGGTTTGAGCAATGACAAAAAAAAAAAAAATGAATGAAGAATTTGACCATTGATCATCTCCTTTGCTTTGCCTGATACCAAGGGGGATATGTGCCAAGAATCCATCGTCACTTTCTCACAACTTTATATGAATCAGGCCCTGTAATAAAATGTTTCCTTATATGACTATTGACTATATATAATATTTTCTGCCCTATGTTTATAAGGGCTTGTTGAGTTTAGAAAAAAATAGTTTATTTTATCAATATTTTTAAAGAGCCCATATTTGCCAGGTTTTGAGGCTGTAATTCACTTAGATCTGATTTTTTTCTGTTTCTGATTTGCCCTCCCCAGGACACTGTAACCTCCTTTACTGAAGGCCTATGACTTTCTTGCTCCCTATTAAATCACTCAAGTAGGGCAGAGTGTCTGATTCATGGTTAAGCACAAAATAAATATTACCTGAATGAATGAATGGGCTGAATAACAATAGTTTCTGCATTCTAAACAACACTGCAGTATATAAAGTTATAATCTATTGATCTAAGAACTAACAGAAAAATGCATGCCTGAGCATTACTTTGAGGAAGAAATAAGAGCTCCCTACAAGGCCTGGGAGAAAGGGAGAGGGAAATATATGCTCAAAGGAAACCATGCACTTTGTGGCCTGCTCAATTTGAGGTATTTGTAGGTCATGAGAAAGAGATTCCCAGTGGGTTTGGAGCTCAAGATAAAGTCTTCTAATTAAGCTCCTTGCTTAATCATACATATATGATTATTATATATGAAAATATTATATATGTATATAATAATTATCCTAATATAGTGATGGGGACACTGTGAGTACTAAATTATAGACGATTTGTGGGCTGATTAGATTTAAAGAACAACTATGTACAATTGTGTAGAATGACTTAAAACTGCTGTTGAGAGAGTGCAATGCAATTTGTAAAAATGCAGATTTCAAATAGCGGTTATAATCTCAACCCAAAACATAGCTGCCCATTTAGGAAGGGTTGTAGTCATGCATCAGTCATCTAACTTCTCTTACACACAGGAAGTGCCATTACTGCTAACAATTTATTCTATCGTGTCAGATGTTAGTAGAGAGGATTTGGGGGTGTTCGTATTCCTATTCTTTAAAAACTTGCAACATAATGTATACTTTTCCAAATTCAACATAAAAGAAGACAAGATAAGCAAAGAAATAGCCTTGGAAGAAGGGTCACCTAATGAGCTTCATGATGTGAAAGAGGACCAAGAGTGAAGAGCCAAGGAAGCTCAGATACTTCGAGTTCAGCCCTGACTGATGGCCGTAGGTACAGTTGCTCTGTATGTGCTGCCAAGTGCATAAAAGCAGCATGGACTTGCAGAGCCTCAGCAGTCTGTTTGCTAAGAAGGTGGTCTGGGTGGATATGAGTGTAATAGTTGAGTTTGGAAAAGTGAGGTGCTGGGAACTTAGGGGCTAGCTTAGTATTGAAGGACGATGACAATGTGCTTGTGGCCAAAAGAAGTTGAGTCATCTAGGGCCCTGAAGAAGGAGTTTTTGAAGCACAGGGAAAAGAACCTGGGTGTTCTCTTTAGTGCAAAAGGAACTATTGAGTAAATATCCCCTTTTGCCAAGAAAAGAATGATGTAATGATGCAATCATCATATGATCAACTTTTGGGTTTAAAGATTTATCTATTGAATCAAGTCCTGCATTATTTTAAAATATGTTTCTAAGACAGAGTCATTCTGTGTGATCCAGCATGACACTGCCTACTTGAAAATTCCCCTTCATGTATATTGTGCTGAAAAGATGTATTCATGTCTTGACATGGGAATTCTGAGATCTCTTACATGCAAGCCTCAGAAGTCGGCCTCCTCTGATTATGCCAGTAGATCCAGGAAGTATGGGAGCTAAGAGTCCTGTTCCAATGACCTGTAGCGTATGGGCTATGTTTGTCTTCTCTGCTGTGATAGTCATCAATTATGTGTGCTTTAAATGCATACTAATCTTTCTTTTAGAAGAAGGTTAAAGGATGTCAAGAATGTACTTCTGCGCTCCAGCTTACTAAGGAGAATGAAAAATCCCTGGAGAAGATGAGTAAAGAAAGTAATTCAAGCAACATGCTAAAAATAAAAATACACTCTAAAGAAGCAAGAGGAAGTACTGGGAAAATCAATACCAGTGTTAAGAAGTATAGGAGTAAATGAATGTGACATTGAGAAAAAAGATGAGGAAAAGATTATCACTAGTATGGCACAACATAAAACTTTGCTTGAAGAGAAAACAGTATGCTATTTTCCTGAAAATGTGAAGGAAGAATCATTTCCAAGCATTCATGAGTAAGCAGACTCCTGTTATAACCCCAGGAGGAAGTGACTCCCTCCGAGCCCTGCCTCTCCACACACAGTGATGGATGGTGGTGGATGACTACACACCACGGCCCTATGTAGTTCATAATATGAAAATGGAAGGAAGCCCTGACAAAATCCAGTGTCCCTTCCATTTTCAACCACCCAATGTATCTGTTTCCTGCATAACCACTTGGGGATACATGTTGCTGGAAAAGGGAACTTGGTACATATGTCTAGTGATTTGGAAGGTCTGAGTGGGAAACAGATGGACTTAGAGGCTAGGATATGCAATTTCTTCTTCTGAACTCATGACTTTGAAAGGTAAGTGGAAAGATATGGAAAGTAACTGGATGGCAGGATGTATGTGGGAAAATAAAAGAATTTAGTCCTTGGGCATGTGGCTCATGGTAACAAATTATAAGGGGCAGATAATATCCTATGAAGATTAGGAAGAAAAAGTTCAGGAAAGTAGCTGATTTATCTCTTGAGAACAAGGACCATATTTTATTCATCTATGCATCTTCAGTTTCTACTACAGTGCTTAAAATGTGTTGTAGGGGCTTAAAATTATAAGACTTTAAGAAGGAGGAGAAGAAAATGTTAAGCAAAATAAACCATAAATTCCATTTATACAAATGATCATATATATGACCAACCCCCCTAAAAAATCAACAATTACAAATGGAAGTATAAAAATAGCTTATTTTTTCTCGCAAGAAAACAACAGGAACACTGGTCAAAAACAGCAACTTATGGCTGAACTTGTAAACATCTAAGTGCAAAAGAGAGAAAAAGCAAAATTTGCTTGAAATGTTACTACAAGGAAGCAGAAATGATCTCACAGCTATCATTAAGTCTCAGTGAACCAAAATAATAGAAGACCACATACACCCTGTTCCAGAGAAATAGACTTGATGTGGGCTTGGGGGATAGCAAGGTATACGGAGGACATAATTCCGATCAATAGTGTGCTTTTGCAGGGGATATGAAGATGACTAAGACGTAATATATAATATCAAAGGCTTCACAGTCACAAGTAGAGATGGATACATAAGATTTAAGTAAAGTAAAAAGTGACACAAACTCTAACCAATACGTCTAAAGTACCACATATTTGTTTCCTAACAAAGTGCTATGGACTGAGTGGCTTAAACAATTAAAGTTTCTTGTCTCACCACTCTGGAGGCTGGAAATCTGAAAACAAGGCATTGGTAGGTTGGTTACTTCTGAGACTGTGAGGGAGAGTTTGACGTATGCCTCTCCCCTTGCCTTTAGCTTCTGGTGGTTTGCTGGTAATCTTTGGCATTCCTTGGCTTGTGGGTGGATCAAGCTAATCTCTGCCTTCATCTTCACACAGCATTCTCCCTGCTGTGCATGTGTGTGTCCAAATTTTCCCTTTTAATAAGAGCACAGTCATACTGGATTAGAACCCACCCTAATTACCTCATCTTAAATTGATCATCTGCAAAGACCTAGTTCCAAATAAGGTTAAGTTCACAGGAACCGAGGATGATGACTTGAACATCTGTTTTGGGTCACAATTCCACCCATATCAGGTTTAAGGACATTGGAATCATTGTGGCATATAGTACAGTATGTCCAGCCTGCCTGGCACATGAAGTAACAAGAGATTTTGAAGATCACTTTTAAATACAAAATTGATCCAAGGTGAGGAATAAAATGTTTGAGGAAGGAGTATTCGGGTAAAAAATTGTGTTTTTGAGAATATGACTTGCTTTATTGAATTCGCTAATGACTCACTGACCATCTACTCTGGGCCAAATGCCACATAAGATACCAGAGATGCAAAATTGATAAGACAGTCGCAATCTTCAGAATGCCTAATAAATATTTAAGTTTGGCTGACAAATTTCTCTCTTAGCATGTAGAGCAAGTGCAGCTTCGAGTTGGGAATGAATTCCAGTCACCTAGACAGAACTTACCTCTGATCATATAGGAAATTACTGAAAATTTAAGAGAAAGTGATCACATCATTGAGAGATCATTATTGTGAGGAAAGGAATGGGTCTAATCAGCCACATTCCCAGACGTTGAGAAAACAGATTTTTTAAAACTCAGGGAAATAATAGTTATAGTTCTATGACTAAGGAGCCCCATAGGATGCTGTGGTCTCTGCATGGAAACCTCATCCCATGAGCCGCCCCAGTCTCGGTGAGATGCCTGCCAAATTACCCGTCTCTTTCACAACCCTTGGATGTTGCCTTTCATATCCAGCATCTAGGGCATTGTGGAACTTGAATCCTTGTTGAGCAATTATAATTGCGAATCATCTGTTGCAAAAGAAGAATAGAAAATGCCAAAAAAAAAAAAAAAAGTGGTTGCACATAGAGCTCTCTGTTTAAATCAGATATTGAGAATACAAAATCACATTTTGACATAAGATTTTGAAAGTGTGAAATGAGTTTTTGACATAAAAATTTTATAAACATATATGATGTAACTTGTGGGCTTATAAAAAAAGAGAAAAAAGTTAAAAATTTTAAAACATGAACATTTTGTTAGTTTTCCGGTTTGCATTCTTGGAAACAATGCTTATGTGAGTATGTTTTGTAGATGTGAGTTTTGGGTATTGGTCTGCCCATTTCTGTAGGATCTGCCTTTGACTCTCTCCAGTCTTACTTGAAATCTGTCTGTTCCGTGCTGCAGACAGAGTGAGCCACCTGCCATGAACATCTCATCTGAGTCTCTTCTTACAGCTCACCAGTGTCTCTCCATTGCCTTCACACTGAAGGTTGACTTTTCATGACTTTTTGTGATAAGGTTCAGCCTCAGGATTTACGTTTCATCTCTGGTCAAATGGGTCAAACTCAATAATGGACAGAGATTTCTCTTGCAACTTTGTCTGTGTGCATGTTCTTCCCTTTCCATCTTTCTTTTTCTTTTTTTTTTTTGAGATGGAGTTTCACTCTTTTGCCCAGGCTAGAGTGAAGTGGCACAATCTCGGCTCACTGCAACCTCTGCCCCCACTGGGTTCAAGCCATTCTTCTGCCTCAGCCTCCCAAGTAGATGGGATTACAGGGGCCTGCCACCACACCTGGCTAATTTTTGTGTTTTTTCAGTAGAGACAACATGTCACCATGTTGGTCAGGCTGGTCTCAAACTCCTGACCTCAGGTGATCCACCCGTCTCAGCTTCCCAAAGTGCTGGGATTATAGGCGTGAGTCACTGCGCCTGGCCCCACCTTTCTTTATGTGACTCAATCTTACTTTCCGGGATTCCAGAAAGCCTCCCTGAATTCCCAGCCTGTGTGAAATGCCTCACTTTGACTCCACAGCATCCTGTGCATACCCCTAACTCAGTTGAGACATCAAAATGACCTCTTACTGCTCACTTTCAGCAGAGGATAAGCTCCTGAGGACAGGTACATGTTTTTTTACCCGGGCGGCCACACAGCATGGTGGGCAGAACCTGACCTGTAACATGACAGGAGGTTTAATATACACTGGATTTTAATATTTATCACCATGGGGAATAAACTATCTGTGTCGAGGGAGCCATCACACACATCACTAAACAGTGATTTTTTTTCCTTTTTTTTGAGACGGTGTCTCACTCTGTCATCCAGGCTGGAGTGCAGTGGCTCAAACTTGGCTCACTACAGTCTAAACCTCACATGCTCAAGAGATCCTCCCACCTCAGCCTCCCTAGTGGCTGCAAACGACAGGCATGCACCACCACATACTGGAAAAAAAATTTTTTTTTTTTTGTAGAGACTGGCATCCCTCTTTGTTGCCCAGGCTGGTCTTGAACTCCTGGGTTCAAGTGATCCTCCTGCCTCAACTTCTTAAAGTGCTGGGATTACAGGCATGAGCCACCATATCTGGCCTGATAATAATTTTTAATTGGTAAAATTTGACAGTTTGGAGAAAGAATGTGTGAGTGAATTGTGGCCCTTTCAGGATATTCTACGAAAGAGATGATGCATGTAGACTCTACTAAAACATCTTTACCCAATGTCCTAATAATGGCCTAATGAACATTCATGAAATTGAATGAAATCTAATCACCTATTTATTCATTAGTTCAAAAATCTTTTGTTCAAAAATTGCAATGTGCCAGTACTGGTGCTACAGAACCCAAGAGATCCAAGTTGAAGTTGATATGTAAGCAAAACATACACATGTGATACAATGAATGTTATAATAATTTTCCTCTTAATATGCTATAGGGTAACAGGAGGGGGAAGGCCTAAGAGAAGGTGTATAGGTCACTTGCCTGTTTTCTTTCAGATGCATTTTCTGCCCTTCTCTGCCCTGTGCTGTAGTTCAGAGAGTAATATCTCCAGCTCTCTTGTTTCCTGGGTTCCAAGAAGGTCAGATGAAGACACTGTGAAAAACTAAAGGACTCAGTGAGGGAACAGGCCACATTCTACCTCCTCTGTCTCTCTGCTTCAAGCAGCATTTGCAGGGGTAGCTGCTGCCCTCCTCCACACGGCTTCAGCTCATGCTGGGTAGGCTTTCTCCTGGTGGTCCTGTTCTTTGGCTCTGGTCACACTGCCTCCCCTCTCGATCTCTCTAGGAGTGTCAGTACCTTCTTGCCTTTGCCAGCCGCTTCATTGCCTTTCTGATGGGCTCCTTGGCTTTTCATCATCGGTGATATCAATAACCAATGGTAAGTTCATTGAAACACTGAAACTGCTTTGTTTCCTGACAAACCTTGCCTGATTCAGAAGCTTCCCAAAGAAAGTCATGTGGAACAGCTGTTGTAATAGGCTGTTTCTGGAGATTTCATCATTTTTTACACTTACTATTCTGTTCTTGTCTTGTTTGGGGGCTGTGGGCAAAATTTTAATTTACCCTGGACTCAGATTTTTTACCTTAAAATAATCAGAAAAATGTAACGTATTTGGCTACCTTAGAATTCACTGATTGATTCATCTAATAAGTTTTACTGAAGCTTTGTTTCCTGGAGATGACATACCAGCTCTGAGGGTATAAACCATGAGCAGGACAGATGTGCTTCTTGTCCCAAAAGCATCATAGACCAGGGAGACGAAAGATGCCAGCAACATATTCACTTAGAAGATGCCAGCTTTGATAGCAGCACCATTAATATTCCCATTTCCTAAACGATGAGTTTGTGTCCTTTGTAGGGACATGGATGAACCTGGAAACCATCATTCTCAGCAAACGGACAGAAAAGCAGAAGATCAAACACCGCATGTTCTCATTCATAGGCGGGTGTTGAACAATGAGAACACATGGACACAGGGAGGGGAGCACTACACACTGGGGTCAGTTGGGGGGAAATAGGGGAGGGACGGTGGGGGGTGGGGAGTTGGGGAGAGATAGCATGGGGAGAGATGCCAGATGTAGGTGATGGGGAGGAAGGCAGCAAATCACACTGCCACGTGTGTACCTATACAACAATCTTGCATGCTCTTCACATGTACCCCAAAACCTAAAATGCAATAAAATAAATAAATGGAAAAAAAATATTCCCATTTCCTTAAAAATGTCCATTAAATTTTGTAGGTCAGCATTAGTAAATGACCATGTAATAGTTTTTGAGGATCACAAAACATGTGGCAAGCTCTCATTAAAACTAGATGGAGACCACTGATGTTTTTAGTTTCAACAGCTTTATAAATGAAATGAAATGAATCATAAAATTTACAGTTTTGAGTAACCCCAAACTGACATGCTACAACCTTCCTAACCAACAAACTTGCAATTAGGGAACAAATGGGCCCTGTTCATGACTCACTCTCTGATTGCAATATGTTTGGCAAGAATTTCTTTTCAGAAATTGCTTTTGTTCAGGAAATGCTTGCTATTTCTTTATGCGCTAGGAGAGGGTCTTTTACATTTAAAAATGAATGATTATCTCAAAGGGATGAAGGATGAACTTAATCAATCCCTTATTCTGTAGGTGGGAGCATATCACATGTGTTGCATTTTGATCAGGAGAAATCTTATTTTACATACTTTGAGACTATAGATTTTCATATCCTCCAGAAACATATTTCAGTGTCAGGAAGTTTTTTCATCTTATCTAAATTTCCCAGGCTGTTCTTAGCAAAGATGAAGGACAATTGGCTACAGTTCTCTGTATAATAGAACAAGATTATAACTATGCATTTATTCACTCTTTTATTTAAAAAGGTTTTATTGAGCATCTACTACTAAGAGCCAAGCCCTGAGGATAAAATGGCAAGCAAAACCAGACACAGTTCCGGCACTTTAAAATTACTTTCAGGGCCAAAGGACCTTTGCTGTGTCTTTTTTTCCCCTTAGATCAGTTTTTCCAGACCTTAATTTCTATGTTTATCGTTCCACTTCCTTTGCTGTGTGGTATTAGGCAATTCAATCATATTTCGTGTCTTAGTCCATTGTATTGCTACCAAGGGATATCTGAGTCTAGGTAATTTATAAAGAAAAGAGGTGTATTTGGCTCATGAGTCTGCAGGCTGTACAAGAAGCATGGCGCCTGTATCTGCTTCTGTGTGGGTCTCTGGTGTCTTTCACTCCAGGCAGAAAGTGAAGGGGAGCTGCTGATGGAGCCTGGGGGACCCATTACATGCATACGCTGGTGGCTACCACCACCGCTAAAGGGGGCTGGGTCCTGGAGGTGGGCTTCAGTGTGGTCATTGCAGCCTCCTGGTGTGGGAGTCCTCCATCAATGACACTGGATCATCGAGTGCAGTGACTGTGCCTTCCAGCAACTCCAGGGCTAAGCCACGCAATGTTGTCCCCTGGAAAGGCCTCTGGGAGAGGGTGGTGCCCCCCTGCTGGATGTTCACTTTGACGGGATCCCGTAGGACATGTGTCCACTGTTGGAAGAGCCCTGGTACATGTGCCAGTTCAACTTCACTAAGAAGCACACCTTTTGTCTGCTGAAGCTCGGTGATGTCTCTTCACCTACTGCAACCTTACTTCCTGGGGGAGCTCATGACGTCCAAGCATCATGGACATCACCACCATGTTTGATGAGACACAGATTCCTGTGCTGGTGGAGGGAGAACACTGACGGGGAGGCAATGATGCTGGTCTTACCAGCTGACTGCACCTACTGGTCTTCCCATGGACGATCAAGTCCCTAGTCACCAAGCACTGAGCCTACCTGGACCTGATGCTCTAGGTGTCTGCCCACCCTGGGATCTCTGGGCTTCTGGACAAGCCCCCTGCATCCCTAACTCAATGTCTTCATGGCTGGGAGCCCAGGCTCTGGCCTGTCACAGACCTGGGTTGATCCCAGCCGTGTACCATCAGGCAGCTTTCTTAATGCTCTCTGTAAGGGGAACACTGTTACCTCCCTCCCAGGGTCATGAGGGTGAAATAAATGCTAACACTGGGACATATACCTCCCCCCACCAAACAACAACAAATGCATGGTGTATGCAGGGGAAGCAAGGATGGGGGAGGTGCCAGGCTCTTTTTAACAACCAGCTCCCTTGAGAACGAAGAGAGCAAGAACTCCCTCCTTCCCTCCGTCCTGGACTTGGAAGGGCATTTCAATCTATTCATGAAAGATCCACCCCATGACCTGAACACCTCCCATAAGGCCTCACCTCCAACATCGGAGATCAAATTTTAACATGAAATTTGAAGGAGTCAGACATCCAAAGTATAGCACTCTGCAAATTTTCTGAATTTGTAAAATAAGGATTATTATAGTACTTACTACATGGAGTTGTTCTGAAGTTTGGATGAACTCAACAAATGATAGCTCTTACATTAGCAATGATTATTTCAGAGTCTCCGCAGCTGCTCTGTTCGATCAATATGGCTGCTAGCCACATGTGACTATTTAAATTTAAATTAATTAAAATGAAGTGAAGTTAAAAATTGAGCTACTCAGTTGCACAAACCGTATTTCAAGTGCTCAGTAGGCACATGTGGCTAGGGTCAGCATATTGAACGGTGCAGAAGATACAGAACATATCCATCTTTGCAGAAAGTTTTATGGAATAGCACTTGTCCCTAGAGACCTTGAATGAGAAAGCAAGAGAAAGAGAGAGAGATGAAAAGGATGCAGATCCCCAAAATATTGATTGGTGCACTGGGCCAAGCTTATGTAACTGGGGGCAAGTGTCCTAACCTCTTTGTCCCTCTACTTCCTCCCATGTAAAACAGGAACAATACAGTACATACCCCACTAACAAATTTTTAACAACTAAAAAAAGGGCTGAGAACAGCGCCCAGCTGTATGAAACTCCCAATAAGCAATATTATGATAACTCAGGCAAGCACCTGTGGCCTGTTTGCAAACATTTTTCACAAACACTGAACACTGCCAGCTTTGCCCTTTCCTGGACTATTTATAGAATGGTTCCTCCACTGACTTAACTTTTCTGAGTTGCAAGTTGTTCTTTTTTAATTTTTAACATGGAAATAATATTATATGCTTCCCAAGATTGGATTGCATACAAGTAAGATCATGCATGTGAAAGCGAAGACACATTAGAGGCATTTAATAAAAGTTACTCCTTTCTACCCATTCCACTAAGAAATACAGATCCTCCTGAATATTAACATTGATTGTCCTCCTGGGTTATCTGTCTTTGCATGAACAAACCCTGTAAGATGCACAGATTTTGTGAAGTGGAGAATGTGTTTTCCTCTCTGACATTCTGATTCTCATTTTGCATGGTCTTAGGGAAATTCAGATTACTGTACTTTTCCAATGACCTAACCAATGGAAGGGAGAAATCGTGAGAATAATAAAATGTGACAGATAACCCAAACCATAGATGGGGACAAAAACATTCATATTCATTTATTTGAAAATATTTGCTGATTCATTCATTGTTTATCAAAAGTCTTCCAGGCAAAGCATTGTGTTGGGCACTATTTATCCTTCAGAATAATTTTGACAGCAGATTATTATTCAGTTTGAGCTTATATTTAAATGGTTTTACATTTCCTGAACAACAGAGTGACTGATTTTAGAAGATGGGGTAGTCCTAGGTAGGTAGGGTGATTACAAGAGGGAGTCAGGCTGAAATGAGAAATTCACTCCACCAATAAATAGTCTTTGTGTAATTTTATTTGCAAAATGATGTCTTCCCAGGAAGGAAGGAAAGTTCTCTATTAATATGTATTTTTAGCATTTCACGAGCTTTCTGCCAGCCTCAGAGAACCTGAAGGACATTTCCATGCGACTGAGCACTGTCCTCTCTATACAGGCTGCAGTAATGACCTTCGAGCAGGTGTCTCCAGCAGGCCATGAGAGAGTACTGAGAACCAGGGTACAGACATTTACATGGTGTGAGCATACAAGCAGCATCTGGTGCTGAAATGATGATGCAAAGACTTAGCCAAATCACCTTCTTCACCTGGTTCTTTCCTGAAACATAGAATGGTATGACCAGCCAACTCTGCAGAGAGAAGACCAACTGATACACAAAGAACTTCTCCTCTACAATTTCATGAAGCTGGCCCTAGGAATTTAAGACAGAAATGTCTTTTTCGCTTATTAGATTTAAATGTAAGTCTCATTTGCTGGTGCTCCAAGGAAATTAGGAATGAAGGGCACCAAAGCCAGAGCAAATTCATGACATAGGCTGTGGTCTCAGCAGGAAAGTATCTGAAGTCGCTGAGGGTGATTTCAGATGTCAGAGTGCCGCGGGGGTTGGGCTGGGCAAGGTCCAGTTCTCTCCTTAGTTTTCTGGAGCAGCCTTTGGAAGTATCCAAACAACAACATCCCATGTGCACTGAATGTTCTGGCAGTCAAGGGGAGCCAGTATTGCTGGGTGTGAGAAGAAAAGAAATGAGAAAATGTGGAATTGGAATCACACTTCTGCATCTGTGGTTGGGGTAGAGAATTTACATTTTGGCAAAATTATTGACAAAGTTAAAGATGAGTGAATACTTTGATGCAGTATTTACATTCAGCTGAAAGTTCAATGTAGAAAGCATATAATTAGGATATTTGGAAATGTGATTTTGAACATTTTTATCTTACTTCTGAAATACCTAGAGCAGTAGCCCTTTAAGATGGCATGAAGAAGGGAATGTTCGTGTTTCTCTGTGTCATGCCAGCTAATCAAAATGCTTCTTTTTCCTCTTAAAAATAATCAGTGTATCAGGAAACACACACATCTCTCTCCATGATCTATGTGGAATCCAAACAGGAGGAAAAAAAAATGAGTCCCCCCTCTGTTGAAAAATGCATTTTGCTGCACCACAAAGAAATAAATGTCTACCAAAGGAAAACGAAGAGGAGCTAAGAGGAGAATCTAATTGCCCACTTCAATCACTCCCACACAAAATGCCTGGCTAAAGGATGGGCAGGCAGAGGAGCAGTGTTTTGGCAAACATTTTAAATACAAAGAAAGGGAAAAAAATTGTTCCAACAAAAGTTCTGTAGAAAAACGGAGACAGCTGCTGCACTTTCTCCAGCCTGTATCTCTTTCAACCAGACCCAACTCTTGGCTTAATTAATCACTTGCTGTTTTTGAGAGTGAGGAAAAATGGGGCTCACCTGCTGCTCTCTTACCTAAGGAGCAAAGATCCCAAAGAGGAGTGGAATGCAAGTCAATCATGGAAAAGTCCCACTTCCAAAAAGACTGGAGTGTGAATTCTTTCTCAGCATTTCCACCCCACTGGTTTTTAAAGTCATGATAAAGCAAATTTTCACAGAGCACCCTTCTCAGTTCATTACTATGTCTAAGCACCCACGCAAATGCAAGCCCTGATTTTAAAAACTGTCTTCAAATTGTGTTGCAATCTCTCTTTAAGATTTCCATGCTTTCATTTAAATAGTTTTTGAGATTCTCTCCCCTCCGTGAAGCTGTCCTTGATTAATTAAAACATCCGTATTATCCAAATTGCTTCTTTTAAAAATTTTAACTTTTATTTTAAAAATTATGGATACATGGTAGATGTATGTATTTATGGGTTACATGAGTTATTTTGATATAAACATGCAATATGTAATGATCACATCATATAAAATGGGGTATCCATCATCCCAGGCATTTTCTTTTGTATTACAAACAGTGCAATTATAATCTTTTTGTGAAAATGTACACTTAAATGGTTTTTGACTATAGTCACTCTGTTGTGATAGCAAATGCTAGGTTTTATTCATTCTTTGTAGCTTCTTTTTCATACCCATTAATGATCCCACCACCCCTCCAGCCCCACACTGTCCTTCCCAACCTCTGGTAACCATCCTTCTACCCTCTTTATCCATCAGTTCATTATTTTAATTTTTAGCTCCCACAAATAAGTGAGAACATGTGGTGTTTGTCTTTCTGTGTCTGGCTTATTTCACTTAACGTAATGACCTCCAGTTCTATCCATGTTGTTGCAAATGACAGGATCTCATTCTTTTTTAGCTGAATAGTACTCCATTGTGTATATTTACATTTTCCATATACATTTGTCTGTTGATGAACATTTAGGTTGCTTCTAAATCTTGGCTATTGTGAGTAATGCTGCAGTAAATATGGGAGTGTAGGTATCTCTTCAATATACAGATTTCCTTCCTTTTGGATCTATAGATCCATGTGGATTTGCTGGATAGCATGGTAGCTCTATTTTTGATTTTTTGAGGAGCCCCCAAACTGTTCTCTATAGTGGTTGTACTGATTTACATTACCACCAACAGTGTACGGGGAGGGTTTCCTATTCTCCACGTCCTCAAGAGCCTTCATTATTGCCTGACTTTTGGATAAAAGCCATTTTAAGTGGGATGAGATGATGTTTCATTGTGGATTTGACTTGCATTTCTCTGATGATTAGTGATGTTGAGCACCTTTTCTTATACCTGCTTGCCATACGTATGTCTTCTTTTGAGAAATATCTATCCAAATATTTTGCCATTTTTTAAATTGGAATTTTTTTTTTTCTGATAGAGTTGTTTGAGCTTCTGGCTACGAATCCCTTGTCAGATGGGCAGTTTGCAAATATTTTCTCCCATTCTGTGGGTTTTCTCTTCACTTTGTTGGTTTTTTCCTTTGCTGTGCAGAAGGGTTTTAACTTGATATGATCCCATTTGTCCCTGTTTGCTTTGGTTGCCTGTACCTATGGGATATTACTAAATACATCTCTGTGCAGTCCAGTGTCTTCGAGAGTTTCCCCAATTTCTTTTTATAGTAATTTTATAGTTTGAGGTCTTCAATTTAAGTCTTTAATCCATTTTGATTTGTGCATATGGCAAGAGATAGAGGTCCATCCTGTTTCTTTCTTTTGCATTTGGATATCTAGTTTTCCCAGCACCATTTATTGAAGAGACTGTCCTTCCTCTAATGTATGTTCTTAGGACCTTTGTTGAAAATGAGTTCATTGTAGATGTACGGATTGATCTCTGGGTTCTGTATTCTGTTCCACTGAACTATATGTCAACTTTTATGCCAGTACCATGTCATCTTGGTTACTATGAGTCGGTAGTATAACTTAAAGATAGGTAATGTAATTATTCCAGTTATTTATTTATTTATTTATTTATTTATTTATTTATTTATTTTTCTGAGGATAACTTTGGCTTGCTTCTTGATATTGAGTCTCTGGGCTAAAGTCAGCCCTGATTGAGGAAGAATCCTGGGACCTCATCCTGGTCAATCTTAAGCAGCTGAAAGCATGTGGGTGACAGCTGGTCAGAGAGGTAAGGAAGCCAGAGAGCTGTTCTGCAAAGCAGCACAGAGTTAGATTTGAATGCAATTTTCACAAATTATAGATTCAGAAGGTACCAGTACAGTTTTGTTACATGGATATATTGTGTAGTAGTGAAGTCTGGGTTTTTAGCATAGCCACCACCTACATAGTGTACATTGTATCCATGGAGTAATTTTTCATCTCTCACCCCCTCCCACACTTCCTTGTCTCCAATGTCTATTATTCCACTCTCTATTTAGATGTGTACACATTATTTAGTTCCCACTTATAAGTGAGAACATGTGGTATTTGACTTTCTGTTTCTGCATTATTTCACTTAAGATAATGGAATCTAGTTCTGTCCATGTTGCTGCAAAAGATATGATTTCATTCATTTTTACAGCTGAATAATGTTCCATGGTGTGTGTATGTGTGTGTGTGTGTGTATGTATGTGTGTGTGTGTATGGATATATATCTCCATGGAATATATACATACACATATCATATGTCATATATATCATATACATATGTATCACATTTTCTTTATCCAACCACATTTTGATGGACACTTAGGTTGATTTTATATCTTTATTATTGTGAATAGTGTTGTAATGAAGATTTGAGTACAGATATCTTTTTGGTGTATTGATTTCTTTTCCTTTAAGTATATACCCAGTAGTGGGATTGCTGGATCAAATGATGGTTTCATTTTTAGTACTTTGAGAAATCTCCATACTGTTTTCCATAGAGCTAGTACTAATTTACATTCCCATCAACAGTGTATGTGTTCCCTTTTCTCTGCATCCTTGCCAACATCTGTTCTTTGTTGAATTTTTAGTAGTAGCCATTCTGACTGATGTAAGATGGCATCTCATTGTGGTTTTGATTTGTATTTTTCTGATGATTAGTGATATTGAGCATTTTTTCATCTGTTTGCTGGCCATTTGTATGTCTGCATTTGAGAAATACCTGCTCATGTTCTTTGCCCATTTTTAAATGGGGTTATTTTGTTGCTGTTGTTATTGAGATGTTTGAGTTCCTTGTAGGTTCTGAATATTAGTCCTTTGTGGGGTGCATAGTTTGCAAATATTTTCTCCTATTCTGCTGGTGGTCTGTTCATTCTGTTGATTATTTATTTTGCTGTGCAGATTTTTAGTTTAATTAAGTCACATTTGTCTGTTTTTATTTTCAGTGCATTTGCTTTTAGGTCTTGTCATGAATTCTTTGACAAAACCAACATCCAAGAGTTTTCCTTAAATTTTCTTCTAGTATTTTTATAGATTCAGAGTTAATTTTTGTACATAGTGAAAGATGGGGTCCAGTTGCATTCTTCTGCATATGGCAATCCAATTTTACCCGCACCCTTAGGGTGTCTTTTCCCCAGTGAATGTTCTTATTGTAGTGATCTTCTTGAAGATTAGTTGGCAGTAGGTATGAGGCTTTATTTCTGCATTCTCTATTCTGTTTTATTGATCCATGTGTCTATTTTTAGAGGCGGTAGTTAGAACACAAGGCTGGGATCAAGAACCTGGAACTGCATTATCAGAAACCTGGGATAATTCTGTTTAAAGAGGAGCAGGTCAAGATATTGACCTTGAAAGAGATGTACTGCGCATGTGATGGTTACTGGCATCATGTTGTGGAGTGACATTTTTGGAGTCCAAGAATGTTCTTGAACAGCTCTGCTTACACAAAGTTAGTAATAATGTATTTTCTGTTTTCTTATATAACTCAGGGGCTTCTTTTTTTTTTTTTCTTTTTAAGAATTTTTTTAGCTTTCACTGATTACATCCACTTTTTTCCCGTAAGATACAGGGGTACAGGTAGTGATATTTGGTTACATGAGTAAGTTCTTTAGTGGTAATTTGTGAGACTTTGGTGCACCCATCACCTGTACAGAATATACTGCACCAAATTTGTAGTCTTCTATCCCTCACCCCTCTCTCACTCTTCCTCCCAAGTCCCCAAAGTCCATTGTATCATTCTTATGCCTTTGCATCCTCATAGCTTAACTCCCACATATTAGTGAGAACACACGACCTTTGGTTTTCCATTCCTGAGTACTTCACTTAGAATAATAATCTCCAAGCTCATCCAGGTCACTGCAATTGCTGTTTATTCATTCCTTTTTATGTCTACATTGTATTTCATCATATAGATATAACACAGTTTCTTTATCCTTTTGTTGATTGATGGGAATTTGGGTTGATTCTACCATTTTGTAATTGCAAATTGTGCTTCTATAAACATGCATATACAAGTATATTTTTTGTATAATGACTTTTTTTCCTTTGGGTAGATAACCAGTAGTGGAATTGCTGAATCAAATAATAGTTCCATTTTTAGTTCTTTAAGGAATCTCCACACTGTTTTCCATAGCAGCTGTACTAGTTTACGTTGCCACCAACAGTGTAGAAGTGTTCCCTGTTCACTGCATCCATGCCAACATCTACTGTTTTTTGATTTCTTGATTGTGGCCATTCTTGCAGGAGTGAGGTGGTATTGCATTATGATTTTGATTTGCATTTCCCTGATCATTAGTGATGATGATCATTTTCTCTTATGTTTGTTGGCCATTTGTATATCTTCTTTTGAGAATTGTCTATTTATGTCTTTAGCCCACTTTTGATGGAATTATTTGTTTTTTTTCATTACTGATTTGTTTGAGTTCATTGTAGATTCTGGATATTAATTCTTTGTCAGATGTATAGACTGTGAAGATTTTCTTCTACTCTGTGGGTTGTCTGTTTACTTTTCTGACTGTTCCTTTTACTGTGCAAAAGCTCAGTTTAATTAGATTCCAGCTACTTATCTTTTTTTTTTTTTTTTAACTGCATTTGCGTTTGGATTTGGTCATGAAATCCTTGCCTAAGCCAACATCTAGAAGGGCTTTTCCAGTGTTATATCCTAGAATTTTTATAGTTTCAGGTCTTAGGCTTAAGTCCTTAATTAATCTTGAGTTGATCTTGTATAAGGTAAGAGATGAGAATTCAGTTTCATTCTCCTAGATATGGTTAGGCAATTATCCCAGCACCATTTGTTGAAAAGGGCGTCCTCTCCCCACTTTTTTTTTCCCACTTGTTTTTATTTGCTTTGTTGAAGATCAGTTGGCTGGAAGTGTTTATTTCTGGCTTTTCTATTCTGTTCCATTGGTCTGTGTGTTTATTTTTGTACCAGTTTCATGCTGTTTTGGTGACTATGGCCTTATAGTATAGTTTGAAATCAGGTAGTGTGATGCCTCCAGATTTATTCTTTTTGCTTAGTCTTGCTTTGGCTATGCAGGCTCTCTTTTGGTTCCATATGAATTTTAGAATTGTTTTTTCTAATTTTGTGAAAAATGATGGGTGGTATTTTGATGGAGATTGCATTGAATTCAAGAAACTGTCAAGGGGATCTGAAGCTACCTTGGCCTCCCCTTTTCAATTCTTCCGGACCCTGCATCCTTTCCCATAGCAAACTCCAAACCTTCCCTCACTGCTCAGCCTCACAGTTTTCTTCCCTCTACCCCACCCTGACTGAGCCCTTTTTATACATATTGTGAAACTTCTGATTACTCTTACAAGTTCCTTCTTAATCTCCTGTTCTATGCCTCTTCATCTATTCTTCAGATTTTGCAACAGAAAGACCTAGGCCCTGGACCAGCACCATCTTGTTAGCTGGCAGGAAGCTGGGAAGAAAACAGCGGACAATGGCTTATTTGTAAGTCTTGGCTTTGTCACAGGGTTTGGTTTTTAATGTTCGCCCGCATTGATCCTGTAGTTTTTGATAAACCCTATTTCTCTGACCCCAGTAAATAACCTGTCCCATCACTGTGCCCTTTCCAACTTTAAATTCGTAGAGTGTAAGGTCTAAAATAGTAGTCACTTTTGAATCATTTATAGTGGGATGTAAGTAAGCTATTAATAGTTAGAATGATGATTATTTGTTTTTTAATGTAGTGTGAAGTTTTAAACTAAATTTAAGGAAATCATTTCTCATTTAACTTAAAGTTATCCCTGGGTCATATCAACTCATTTTTAAAATGGGCAAGTTAAGAATTAAAAGCAGAGCTTGAAATGTGGGCATGGGGGACAAGAGAAAGGGAGAAAAGATAGTCTCTTGCCTTCTTTCACTCACACATCAAGTACAACTGTCCATTTAATGCCCAAACATAGCAGGCATTTTGCTGAGAAGGAGGACACAAGGAGCTCACCATCTGGTACATAAATAATGAATCTGATGTGATTCGTGCTCAATGTTCTCAAGCCACGGGGATGCAAAGGAGAGAGCAACACATTTTGTAGATAGAAGGAAGGATTGAAGAGGAAGTCAGCTTTCTGCTGCCTCGAAGGGTGGATTGGCATTTTAAGAATGAAAAACAAGGGACAGAACAGTTTTTGCTGGAGTTCCTGCATGAGGAGGGGCAGGGTATTGGGGAAGAGCAGAACAGATGCAGGGGCATGGGTATACTAGATAGTTGAGTACTTGGGGTTGGAGAATAGAAGAGATGAAAGAAAGCATGTGGGATTAAGATTGTTCAGGGCCCTGTTGAAAGCAGTTGAATCTATGCATTACTCTGGGTTCTCCAGGAAAACAGGAAAGATGACACTCCTTCAGATTAATACTGGCATGGCGAGAGGGATCTCTTCTTTAATGATTGGGCCTGTCTGTCCAGACAAGTTGAAGGGAGAGCATAGGATGAAATTCCTGTGGCTGCTGTGACAAATGATGAAAACAACAGAAGTTGATTGTCTTAAAGCTCTGGAGGCCACAAGTCTTAAATGAGTCTTAGTGAGTTACAGGCCAAGTGTCTGGAGGGGTGGTTCCTTCTGGGGATCAAGGGTGGTTCCTTGTCATTTCCAGCTTCTAAAGGCTGCAGCATTTCTTGGTTTGTGGCATCATCACTCTAGTTTCTGCTTCTGTCATCAGCTGACTTCTCCTTCTTTGTAGTCAAACTTCCTCTCCCTCTTTCTTATAAAGACACTGTGATGGCAATTAGGCCCATAGGGATCATCCACGGTAATCTCCATCCTTACCTTAAGCACATCTCCGAAGTCTTTTTGCCATATAGGGTAATCTCCAGGGACTGGAGCACAGATACCTTTAGGGATTGTTATTCAGTCTACTCCAGGCCTCTTGGCCTCCCGCTTCCGTGTCCCTTCTCAGCTGGGCTATTTGATTCTGCAGGCGCTGCTGAGACATGCTTGGCTGCTTGGGCCGTGAATTGCTCTAACAGCGCACTCTGCAGCCACCTGAACCATTTTGAGCCTCAAGGTCTGTGTCCTTCTGAGGAGAAGAGAATCTGGCCAGATGAACTTTGGATACTAGGGTTTGAAGGAAATAACAAGCAGGGGATGGCAGCTGCTGATGCAACTTGACAGCTGAGAAATGCTGGCAGTGACAAGATCCGCATATGTAGAGGAGGGCGCTAAGACGTTTTGAAGATTCAAGTGGTTGCTATTAGTACAGGATCAGGTGAAGAAGAGTAGCAAACAGAAAAGACAGCTCTGTACACACATTGCTGCAGACACCAAAGTCCCTCTTTCCTGTTCTGCCTTGCAGCCGTCTTTATTTTTTAATTTTTTCCCCACCCACATCCAATCTGTCATGTTAGCCTGCTGGTTCTAACATCCCAGTTTCTATTCTTTTTCCATCTGATCACAGAGCCACATCCATGCCTAGGTTCTGATTTCCCCCACCTGGGCCCTGGAAACCTTAGTCCCTCACTCCAGCATCTCACTTCCCCAGCAAATACATTGGCCGAATTTCTCTCTTCACTAGAGGCCTCCCAGGTACATCTTCTGGTGGAGTCCAAACAGTGAGTCCTCATCACTTTGTGCATAGAAACCTTTTTCTTCCCTTTATCTCAAAGCATAGTTGGGCTCCCTGTCCCGCCTAGTTTTATCTTCTTTTTTCTTCTCAGTCAAAAACAATTCATGGTTGCTATTTCTGGCTCTTCTGCTTTTCCTATCCCTGTGCCTGGCACAGCACCCTCCTCTAAGCCCATATTGGTTAGAATACCAATGCTTCCACCAAACCTGTAGTTAAGCAGAGAATCAGTGTGATCCTAACCTTCCGGCCCCAGCAAATGGAATACAACGCGCAGCATGTCTTCACTCTATTCCTCGTGGGTTTATAGGAAGATAAAGCAATAAAACCAAGAACTTAGGGTAATGTTGGAATGCAGGAAGTCCTCAGTAAATGTTAGCGGTCAATATCATTATTATTACTAGTTTAGTTTAGCTTAGTTTTCCATTATTTTGTAGATCCCCCCCCCCTTTTTTTTTGTACTTTGCTTCACTGCTCTTTCCTATAGCAAATCCATGTAAGTGTAGACTACTTTTGAATGTGAATTTTGCTTTCAGTGATTACTGTGTTTTGATTAGTGTCTGGTACAGCACTAAGTCCTTATAGACATTTTAAAAAAGTCATCCAAAGATAATAATTATTTAATAAAAAGATTATGAAGAAGAAAGAAACTATGGATGCCTCACAACACATTTCTCTCATCCTATAAGAGTCGTTTTAATCCAAGGTCATCGGCATACAGAGTGAGCAAGGACAGTTTATGAGGAGGGTGCGAATGGGAAGATGGGACCAAAAGTGTTCTGAATTGATGGGACTGCTTATCTTTCTAACCTATACAAGCTCTCCGACGTTAGTGGATTGTTCAAATAAGCAACTTGAATTTTGTAAGTTGTTTCTCTTTCTGACCTGATGTGTGAATTTATCACCTGACCAGGGAAAGGAAAAAGAAGACCTCTGGTAGAATAAGGCATGGGCAAGAGCTCCTCAGGGTTGAGTCTAGCATTCTCCTGACTCCAACTCTATCAATGGACAGACATTTGCCTCATCTGTCCTCACTGCATTAGGGAGCACTGTGTGTTCTTCCAAAGAAACATGTATCAGTGTCTGTAGAAAGGGGCCAGGTATTTCCAAAAAGAAAAACACCAGAGGGAAAAGAAGAACCCTGCCCATCTTGCTCACCAGGCTATGACATTATGCACAACACGGAGAACACATTTCATTCATGTCGTCGAACAAATAAATAATAAATGAGTGAATGAACTCAAGCATCCAGGGATGTTCGAAGAGGTGTGACTTCCCTTTCTTTGAATGTGTGAACGTACTTCCTTCTTCCCTAATCTGTGCTGAGACTGGTTAGAGGAAGCACAGCTCCTGAGCATCCTCTCTGCAGAAGCCTTCCTTAGGCCTTAAAGCTTCCTAAGAGCAGGGGTAGAACAGAGTGCCATAGTTGCACCATGTTCTTTCTGTTCAGGGTCTACTGGGGCCAATTTATTATACATTAGCTCATTAAAGCCTGGATTCTAATACAGTTACTGTGTTTTTATTTTCTCCCTAATTTGAAAATTACGAAGATGGCTCAGAATGTGAAAATTGGCCTTTATTTCTTTTCCAAAAAGTTTCCTTACAGTCAACATCTCTTTGCAACATTATTTAGAAATACATTTGAGGCATTTAAAACCAAAGAGAACTAGCATGTTTTCTCACACAGTTTTCTGTAACAAAATTCTTATCTATTTTTTTACATGCAAAAAGGTATTTCTATATCATTCCCAAGAACAGTTTTTAAATACTTGTTGGGTGCAGATTGCTACCCTGTTGTGGATATTTGCTGGGATTAGCTGCTCAGCATCCATCTATCTTTCCTGGTTTGGGGAAAATCTCAAGAAAGCTGAAGGGAGGCATATATTTCATTTCCCGTCTCCTCGGCTGCTGGAAGGTGTGCAAGTGAACTTGCCCAGTCCATCAGATGTCCTTACTGGGTACTGAGTCTTCAGCCTTTGATGTTGGTATAGACAAGAATGGCTGAGAAGGCTTTTTGTGGCCAGGGCAGTAGTACCCTGGGTTAAGTTGCAGGATACCATAGTAGCAGCATCCCTTATTCAGTATCGGCCAGGGTGTCAGTTCTACCAAGGATGAGGTGCAATGATCAACAACAATGACAGCCACAACATCCTGCTTATCCAGACTCTTTATAAGGCATGATTTGGGCTCCCCTTCTGGCAGTCTGAAATTTCATGATTCCCGACTTTTTCAAACGTGGTTCTCCAGCCTTTTTACTGATACTGGAAGTGGATAGTCTTCGAAAAAGCTTTAGCGCACGTTAAATGATGTTAATACAAATTAAACACAAAAGGCACTGTAATTACAGGTAAGCCTATCTTTTAACAATCCTAAGAGAGTACAAGAAATGTGGATTTACAGGCCTGATGAATTAAATAATGAGTATTTATTTTATTCTAAAGGTTTTTCTATAAATAGTTAACTCCCTTATGAGTCATGAATGAAGTGTGGGTTAGATAATAAATTTAATAAATGTTGCTATCAAAATAGTCAAGAGGACATATTCAGTTAAAAAAAACAAAGTAGGGTTGTGATGATTGTTTTTGGTTGTGTCAGAATCTGGATTTGTAGGAAAGATGAACTGACCTGCACTGGGGAGCCCAGAAGATTTTTCTTAAGTCCCTTCTCTTTCCAAGACGAGACCAATGGCTCTTTAGTCTTCCCTCTTATGCTTGGGTTCCCAGGGTGTGAAGCTCGCTGATTCAGTTTCCAATGTCACTCTGCCCTTGGAATGAAGCATGCATTTTCTCAGGATAGAGGAGAAGGAGTTATAGTAGTGGAGTGTATAGTCAATTTTAGAAGCACAAGCTTTCTTGATTTGCCTTCATACTGCGTGCATTTTGTTTTTCTTTGAAAAACACACACTGATGATATTTTACCGTAATCAAGGAACCAAAAATAGCATCTAAATAGGCTTAGAGTTTTTATTGCAGGTGTGGGTTTTTTTGTCTTCAGGCCATGGCGTGAGAATCCACTTGGTTGTTTAGATTTCTGTGCAACTCCTCCACACTGCAGAAAAGTCTGTCTTACCAAGTTGTCAGATGGTCTTACGCATCCCTTCACTGCACCCATTTAGTCAATATCTTAATTTTTAAATTATCTAAGAGACTTTAAAAGAAATCAGTAGTGAAAATGAGGAAACATTATTACTCTAATAATAGATAACACTTCATAGAAATTTGAAAGTAATATTAATAAGAATAGTATATAAAAATTTTATTACTATATTATTTGTGGTTTTCTTAAACCTTTAAAAGATTCCAGATTTTAGGAGAAAAAGGTGAAAGGAAAGTTCATCTAGCTTGAAATTTACATTTCCCCAAATCTGCACACCACGGGAAAATTTCCTATTTTAAAAATGTGTGTAGAAAGTGCATATGCATGACATAAATAGGCACATATTTAAATCTGATGAACTTTACCTTGATAATTGTGCTCATCTATTTTAATACTAATATTGACATTTTTCTATGTTGAGTTGATTTTAATTTGAGAAGCTTTAAATGCAGACTTGACATTGCCAGGGTCTTCCTTCACTTGTGATTCAGGGTGATGAACTGATTCTTCTCTGAAACTTAATCTTCTCCCTCGAATCCTTTCATGCCTTTCAAAACTTTACATTGGTTAAGTTGAAGCCACTGGGTGAGTACATTCTCAGATTCCTTCCTTGCTGCCTTCAAGCTCCTCTGCCTCTTAGACTCAGATGTAAGAGGATTCAGGGGCTCTCCTTTCCAACTCTGTACTGTGAATGCTGTCCCTTGTGCTCCCCCAGACGCCTCTATTAGCCATCCCTCTCTATTTTCTTTCACCTCCCTTCTCCCTGGCATTCCCCTTGGTACCTCCCTTCGACTCTTAACATAGAATAAACAGACTCAGTTATTTCCCAGGTGAAAGCCAAAATACTCAAAGCCCAAATTTTATTCAGGCCTAATCACCCTTTTCTGTCAGCTCTTGGAAGGACAGCTTCCCTCTGATTAGTGACATTTTGCTAAAGCCAATAGGCACAATGCAGTTCATACTCATTAGATCTCTCTGGTATTTAATCCCAAATATTTAACATCTGGAACAAGTCGTATTAAAAATCTGACTCTGGTTCCAGCTGTAACTGGAATCTTCACTGCTCCTCTTTTAGCTTCCTTGACATTTCTCTTTTGGAGTTTTCAAATGTTCTCTGTGGTGGTCATTTCTTATCACTTTTGTAGGCTTACTGTTGTTGGCCAAACTTTGGTATTACCCAGGGTAATGCCCTGAACCTGTATTCTCATTGTGGTATTTCCCATTTAAGCCCATGGTTTCATCTATGACTGTATTCTAAAGCCCTCCTGATCTGTATTGTCCATTTAGATCTCTCTGCTGAGCTTCAGACTGGTATTTCCTATCATGTGTGAGATATGTCCACACCTCCATTTATTACATTTTGTTCCAAGCATGCTTTCTCCTGTCCCATGACCCTACGGAGAAACTGAGACATATGTTAGCGATTTCCTTCACACACTTAGTCCTGGTTTCCGCCGTGTTTATACCCATCACTATTAAGTACACTAAGTCCCCAAGTCTGCTTTGGGTCAAATTCTCTTAATTTGTCCCAAATTCTCTTAATTTGGGTCAAATTCTCTTAATTCTCTTAATCAGTCCATCATCTTAACCCCATTTCTGCTTCCCTGGTTTTTGTTTTGGGGCAACATTTCTGCTCCTTCCCTAGTCCTGTCACAAATTTCCTCCTGAGTACAAATTTCCATTTCTTCTACTCTTTCCTTCAGGCTCTTTACTGGCACCAGAGTTTTTTTTTCTAAACCACAGCCCTGATCCTGTGACTTCTTTGTTTAAAAGCCATGAAGTTTCTCCAGAGCTTAGAGACAATTCCTTAGCTTAGAACACAGGCCTTTATGCTCTGAATCCTCCTCACTTCCCTGGTTCAGTTTTTTTCAATGTGTGTTTCTAAGAATAGTAGGGGAAAGGGAGAGAGTGGTTGTTTTCCTCCTGCAGGCCTTCAGTGTGCTAGCATGTGCTATCACTCTACAAGAGATGTGTACGCTCTATGCAGCATTTCCCAGAGTGATGTGGGCAAGGAATCTCTTCTTATTCCAAGGATAATTTCGGAGCCCTGGTATTCCATGTAACACAATTTGGGATGTGCTCTTCCAATATTATCTCTTGACACTCACCCTTGCACACTGTATTCTGGTCAAGTGGAGATCCTTGAGGTTCCCAGAATATATGATGCTCTTCCTCGCCTATGTGCCTTGCACAGACCTTTCCTCTGCCTAGAGTATCTTTCACTGAGTTTTTGATCTAAATTGCTTCCATTTTTTTAGGGCAAGTGTCACAGCCTCTGAGTGTCCTTGCTTTCCCCGTCTTCCTGGCTCTGCTTTTGAATGTTCTCCCCCGTGTGCCCATTAAGCTTGGTTACAGCACATGCTGTCTACTCAAGTCTGACTCTGTCATAGTCAGAACATTGTCCTATTTGGCTTTGTGTCACTGGCATCCAGCATACTGCCTGGCACAAAGTAGATGTTCAGTGACTGCTGAACTCACAAGTGAATAAATGGTTTGGATTGAAGAGAATGGAAGTCTGACTGAGGGGATAAGCATGGCTTTCCTATAGAAATGTTTGTGATCAAGACAATGGCTAGAAGTAGCTGTGCACTTTTTGGAAGGTGAAGGCTGGGATTTCAGGGGAGAGGGTAGAAAGGCCTAGAGGTGCTCTCTGGAGAAGCAGAGGGAGAAAATTCCCATTCAAAGAGCTAAACTGGTACAGGACTTCCCTGAAAATGTAGAGGAGATAATAGAATAGAATCAGATTTTTAATATGACTTGTTCCAAATGTTAAAAAGCTTATATGTTCAATATTGAAAATTTGGAACTCACATAAAAACTCAAAGAACATATAATCTGATTATCCAAAAAGCATGTTTGTTAAAATTTGAGGTGGGCCTTTAGCTTAGATTCAACAAAATTGAATTGTGGTGCAATACTATTTTGAGACATGCTTTTCTTTATTTAATGATGTGCTATAATCATTTCTCCAAGTCATTTTATGTTCTTACATAATGTGATTTTAAAAAATAACTGCAGTGCATTTGATTGCATGCTACCTCCAATTTTGTTTGATCATTATTTATGTTGTACATTAGGCTGTTTAAAATTTTTACTACTTAAATAACATTGTGATGGATATCCTTGTGTATAAAAAATTTCTGGGTCAAAGAGTTAGTATATTCTGATGATTTTGATTTACAATACCAGCTCATCCACTAGAAAGATTATATCAATTTATATTTTAATCAACAGGATATGTGAGTAATCATTTTCACTCACTCATCACTTAGATTAAAAAAAATTCTGAGCTATTTTGGTAGATGAAAAATGGCATCTATTTTAATTTCCATTTTTGGTTGTTATTAGTGATGTTGGAAAATTTCTCATGTAGGTTTTGGCCATTTGAATTTATTCCTTTATAAATTGCTCTTTCCCATTCATATTGGGATATATATTCTGATTTATGGATAAAATGTGATAAGGTTTAACTCCTAAATGATCCTTTGAAACACAGAGGTTAGTGCTTTTAACATAGTTAACAATAAATGTTACAGATATTCTAAATCTAAAAAATTAGATGTGAACAAATCCCTAACACTTGATGGCAGCCATGTAGGAGTCTTGGAGGCTCAGGGATGAAGTGGTAGAACTGTGGACCAATAATTGCAGCCCCCTCATCTGTGTTGTCAGAGTACATTTTAAGTAACTCTGTATGTACTTATTCCTATGGTGTTTTGACTAATAATCTCTGTACATTTTAGTGAAAAAACATAGGTTTTGGGATTTAAAAAGGGCTGCATTAGAATTCCCATTCTGCTTTTCTATTTGTGTGAATTTGGAATTTAATGTTTTTGGGCCCTAGTGTTGCCTTCCTTTCTGTAAAATTGGGTTAGTGCTATCTATGGCCTTGGGTTAGTGTTTAAATTAAGTGAGATAATGTAAAAAAAGAGTCTAGGTCAAAACCAAGGACATAGTGGATGTGCTGTAATGAACATAGCAATTTATAGAATTTCCTGGATTGCCTACTATACATGATTGGGCAAAAAAATAATGTATACGCTTTGGCAAAATCTTTCCTCCTCCACACTGCAGGAAAGTCTGTCTTACCAAGTTGGTTCTGGCTCTGCATACAAACCCGGGGGGATCAATGGAGACGGAGTTGAATGGAGGAAGGGATCTGTTAGTTACAGCAGCAAAGGTGAGGAAGACTTCACTCTCCTCAAGGCTGGGAGGCAGTGAAGCCTCTCGGATTAAAGTAAGCATGCAAGTTCTTCCCACTCCAGAGCCTGCGCCCTGGCCAGGGTCAATCTGTTTTAAGCCAAACTTATTCTATATTTTCCAGACTGCATTCCCTTCCTAGTCATCCAGTGTCTCTGAGTGGCATCACTGAATTCATCTGTATTTCAATCCTTTTAGCTAACATATTATCCTGTTGGCCTTATGAAATGTCAGCAAAGTCTCAGGATACAAAATCAATGTGCAGAAATCACAAGCATTTCTATACACCAATAACAGACAAACAGAGAGCCAAATCAGAAGTGAACTCCCATTCACAATTGCTACAAAGAGAATAAAATACCTAGGAATACAACTAACAAAGGATGTAAAGTACCTCTTCAAGGAGAACTACAAACCACTGCTCAATGAAATAGAGAAGACACAAACAGATGGAAAAGTATTCCATGCTCATTCTTGGGAAAAATCAACATCGTGAAAATGGCCATATTGCCCAAAGTTTTTAGATTCAGTGCTATCCCCATCAAGCTTCCAATAACCTTCTTCACAGAACTGGAAAAAATCACTTCCAACTTCATATGGAACCAAAAGAGATTCCACATAGCCAGAACAATCCTAAGCAAAAAAAACAAAGCTGGAGGCATTATGCTGCCTGACTTCAAACTATACTACAAGGCCACAGTAATCAAAAGAGCATGGTACTGGTACCAAAACAGAGACATAGACCAATGGAACAGAACGAGGCCTCAGAAGCAACACCACATATCTATAATCATCTGATCTTTGACAAACCTGAGAAAAACAAGCAATAGGGAAAAGATTCCCTGTTTAATAAATGGTGTTGGGAAAACTGGCTAGCAGTGTGCAGAAAGCAGGAACTGGACCCCTTCCTGATACCTTACACTAAAATTAACTCCAGATGGATTAAAGATCTAAACATAAGACCAAACAGCATAAAAACCCTAGAAGAAAACCTAGGCAAAACCATTCAGCATAGGCAAGAATTTCATGGCTAAAACACCAAAAGCAAAGGCAACAAAAGCCAAAATAGGCAAATGGGATCTAATTAAACTCCAGTGCTTCTGAACAGCAAAAGAAACAATCATCAGAGCAAACCAGCAACCAACAGAATGGGAAAAAATTTTCGCAATCTACCCATCTGACAAAGGGCTAATATCCAGAATCTACAAAGAATGAAACAGATTTACAAGAAAAAAAACAAACAAGCCTATTCAAAAGTGGGCAAAGGATATGAACAGATACTTTACAAAAGAAGACATACATGAGGCCAACAAACATATGAAAAAATGCTCATCATCCCTGGTCATTAAAGAAATGCAAATCAAAACCACACTGAGATACCATCTCACACCAATTAGAATGGCAATCATTAAAAAATCTGGAGACAACAGATGCTGGAGAGGATGTGGAGAAATAAGAACACTTTTACACTGTTGGTGGGAGTACAAATTAGTGCAACCATTGTGGAAGATAGTGTGGAGACTCCTCAAGGACCTAGAAGTAGAAATACCATTTGACCCAGCAATCCCATTACTGGGTATATACCCAAAGAATTATAAATTGTTCTATTATAAAGACACATGCACATGTATGTTGATAGCAGCACTGTTTACAATAGCAAAGACCTGGAACCAACCCAAATGTACATCAGCAATAGAATGGATAAAGAAAAAGTGGCACATATAAACCATGGAATACTACGCAGCCATAAAAAAGATGAGTTCGTGTCCTTCATAGGGACATGGATGAATCTGGAAACCATCATTCTCAGCAAACTGACACAAGAACAGAAAATCAAACACCACATTGTATCACTCATAGGCAGGTGTTGAACAATTAGAACATGTGGACACAGGGAGGGGAGCATCACACACTGTGGTCAGTTGAGGGGGACTAGGGGAGGGATGGGAGGGTGGGAAGGATGAAGGTGGCGAAGGATAACATGGGGAGAAATACCAGATAAAGGTGATGGGGGGAAGAAGAGAGCAAACCACCTTGCCATGTATGTACCTATGCAACAATCATGCATGATCTGCACATGTACCCCAGAACCTAAAGTACAATAAAAAAAAAAAAATGTTGGTTACCCTCTCCCATTTTTTCTTTTCACCTCTATGCCCTCAATTTTGGGTTGGATTAACATAGCTCCTGCCACTGGGTGGCTCTATCATATTCTCCCAATTCCAGCTGATTCATGAAGTGATTCTCTATCATCTACACTTGACAGAGACCTCTTACGCTTCTAAAGCCCTCTGTAATTTGGCCACAGTACTCACAGACATTCAATCGTAATTCATTGTACTCCTCAACACATCTTTTCTGTCCTGCTGGTTACAAATAATGCTCATTTTTGATGCTTCTGGTGTTCTTCCTTTTGCTCCCAGCCAGCGATCAAAATCTTAGCCACACTTTAAAGCTTAGCCAAGGCCTTTCCTCCAAGAGTGTTTCTCAGATTCATGTTCATCTCTCACCTCCTGAATTTTTATTTTCAGATTAATTGGTAAAATGTTTAGGGTTTCTGATTTCATGCGTATTGGTTTCCTCTTTCGCAGACCCACTGTGAAAACTCTCATGGAAATGCTGTCCATGCATGTTTCTAGTCTTTGCAGTGCCTCGCCCAGATCCGATCTAGCAAAGCCCACCATACCTTCCGTTAACCACTTATTCATAGTACACGCCTGCAGCAGGACTGCCACTGGAGTCAGTGATCTTCTTGTCTCAGAGACTTTGCTTACGTGGTGGCTGCTGGAAATGCTTTTTGCCTCCAGCACTTACTGTACAATTCTTAATGATCTTTCTTTCAAACCACAGCTCTTCCCCAGACCCCGCCCCTGCCACTCTTGATATGGTTTGGATGTGTGTCCCTTCCAAAGCTCATGTTGAAATGTGGTCCCCAGTGTTGGAGGTGGGGCCTGGTGGGAGGTGTTGGCTCATGGAGGCAGATCCCTCATGAGTGGCTGGGCACCATCCCCTTGGTAATAAGTAAGTTCTCATTCTATTAATATGTGAGAGGTGGTTGTTTAAAAGAGTCTGGCACCTCATTCTCTCCATTATTCCCTCACTTGTGATGTGATATGCAAGCTCCCCATTTGCCTTCCACTTTGACTGGAAGCTTTCTGAGGGCCTCACCAGAAGCACATGCTAGCACTATGCTTCTGGTACAGCCTACAGAACTGTCAGCCAAGCTGACCTCTTTTCATTCTAAATTACCCAGTCTCAGATATTCCTTTATAGCAATGCAAAACAGACTAATACACCTCTTATGAATATTTTCCCCGGTGTGTGTTGATCTCTTCCCTTCCTAATTCACATGGCACCAATTGTCAACTTTACCTTTTTTGATGCTTATCCATAGGCCACTGGTTATTACTGCCTTGATGCTTCCTGTCTGGAGGGCCTTAAGAATCTCCTGCTCTGTAAAGTTGCATTCAGAACCCTGAGGCCTGTATACAGGTTGGGGTGGCTCCTTAGTCTCCTGCTTCTTCTACTTCCAGGTCCTAGGGATTCCTCAGGCTTTCCTTCCCCTTTTGTCACAGCCCCTGTTCACTTTATTTTTGGGTTCTTCTACTGCTAAGACCTGCAGAGAAGTCAGCCTCTGCTATCACTGAAAACAAGCATGTAGGTTACTTTGATTTTTAGTGTCCTGCTAATTATTAAGGGGAAATATGAAATTGAGGAAAAATACAAAGGGAAGCCACATAGATATATGAAATAAGCTACATGCATATAAAGAATAATATTATTATACATATTCATAATTTATAATTTTATTTTTGCTGGAAGTGCTTTTCTCTAGAACTTCTCTAATAATTAAATAATTTACCTCTACAATGGCTTATTATATATCAGGCACTGGGCTTGGAGCTAGGAATGAATGGATGAATAAGACACAATTCCTGACATGTCTATAAATATGCCCAAGTTCTTGTACTGGAAAAAATACCAGATGCTACTTAAACCTTCTCATTTCTTTAAATCCTCCAATCTAGGTCGTAATGTCCTATGTTCCATGGAGATCTTTATGACTGCAAGTATAATTACAAGGGGGAATAGTAGGCTGTAAGTAATGTCTCCTAGTTGTAACTTCAGCATAACTGTAAAATCATGGGACTGGTATTTTAACAAGAATGGTTGGAGTTATACTGGAAAGAGGTTTATCATTCTACGTAATTCTCTTGGGAGGCTACACGCTTATTTCCCTGATGCCATTTTTGCTCAAAGCATTTTGAAACTTGTTTTTGGGTTCTGCTTTCAAACTATGGTGTCCACCATTTAAGAAAATCATTATCGAAACATTTTAGCTGCACCTAAGTAGTAGACCCTAGCTTAGTCACAGAATTTATTCCTCAGACTCAGTTTAGAGTAACTTTTGTCTGTTTCTCAAAAACATAGATACATAACCCCAGATGGTAAATATGTGGCACTTTGGGGTAGATGTCCCCAAAAATGTGCTTCTGGTTTAAAAAGGTTTAGAAGGCTTTTTTTTGTGGGTTCTGAGCATGAGCAGAGTAATTAAAATTTGGGTAAAGCTTCAGGAGGGGCCACTTTGATTGACAACTCCATGTTAGGTTGGGTTCCAAACTTTGAGATGTAAACTTGCTTGCAGAATGTTTACTGGGGAGTGCTCTTAGGAGAAACACTGTAAGGAATTGAGAAAAACAGAACTGGGCAGAGGGGAGAAGCTGACCCTCAATCCAATTGATACATGGAGATAAGGACTTAGGATTCAAAAAACTGTAAAAATTTTCTCTATTCCATTAAGTCGTATGTCTTAAGATCACTCAAATTGCACACAAGATCCAGACAGACAATTTGGTGAGCAATGCTTCTCCATGAATGCAATATAAACTGATACTCTGCCAGTAAACGTCTCATCTGTTATAGGCAGGCCTACCACTTGAGACTGAATTATGTCATCGAATAAAATGGCCAAAAAAGGCATCTAGTTAGGGAATCCCAGTGTGATTTAACTTTCTTAAATATATATTAATTTTACTCTAATTACAGGAATTATTTCTAAATTTCTCTCCTTAACTTAAGTTGATCCAATTTCATTGTTTAAAGTATACTTTGATTGACATTGAATGTACACCAGCAGGTTTAAGTAGAGAAATGAGAAAGGAATCCATGCTAGTCAATGGAATTGAACTCAATCAATGCCTGAGGATCCAAGGGCAGCTGAACTGCTGCTTCAGAATGAGTGTTTCATCAGAGTCCTCAGCCTTGACTGAGGCTTGCAGCTTCCCCTGTCCAAATAGTAGCTGAATGACCAACTGCACGTGCGGGTGAGTGAATGCTATTTTAATAGTTCCAATTCACCCTTCAGCAAGAAAGAGCACCACAGAAGGTCGACTTGTGCCTTTAGGCTGAATGGATGGGATATTCTGGTAGGGCCTATCTGGCTAAAGCCCTGACCCCTAAATCTGGTAAATTAGGATCCCATCTGGATTGTAGGCTTTTTTACCATCTCCTATACATTATTTACTATTTATCCCTTCCAGCTATGTCTTCTGCAAGTCTACACATCTGCACGTGCCTCTCTCACAGCATTTAGGCTTCTATGTCCTTGTTTCTCTCCCCACTTGATTCTGAGTTACCAAATGGAAACAACGTCCACCAACCTTAATTAGAAGACAGGGATTAATATTCTCATTTTATAGACGAAATGGAGACAGTAGAAATTGGTCAAAATCACACAACTACTCACAGATGGGGCCAGGAGTTTAACTTAGAATGGTATAACTCTATACTGATTCTTGTGTGTGAAGGGCCATCTTCTAATCACGCCTGTCTCTCCAGTGATGAGCAGAGCACCAGGCACATAATGAATAGTTTTTAGCTGTCCAAATAGTTGAGTCGCCCCTGTGACAGACTCAGTCCCCTTGAGGCTCACAAGATTTCTGTCCAACTGAAGCTGTATCCCACACAGTCAAGCCAACAACATTTTCTGTCCCTTGTTGTTCTAACTCCCGAGAGAAAGGGCCTTTTATTGACTATTTGGAAGCTGCCCTTTGACCTGTAACAGTCTTTTTTCCTAGAATTAGAAATCCCTGAGGAGAGACCTCCTTTGGGAGAAGAGAGCAAAGAAAAAAAAATCTATCTGTTCATCTGGGACCCAAATTCTACTTGTTCTTACAATTTGTCTTTCTTTTGGCCCCTTCCCCTATGGGGGCCAATGACCACCATTGTAAGAACAATCCCTGACCCTTTTTTGGAGAACACATGGTTAAGGAGTGTTAACATTAGTTCTCTGGCATCGAGTTTGCTGTCATGGCTCCTGATCTGATAATGAATGCATAGGCTGACAGGGGCTCAGTCCAAGAAAAACAGAAGGACAAGTATCTTGAGGAGCAAGTTGTTATCTAAACTATCAGTACCCTCAAGGCTCCCCAATCCACCTGCCTCTGTTAGGGTTACTGAAGACATTTGAACAGAATTGTTCAAGGTTTGGGTGGGCCCACCTACATAAAGCAGTCAACTCCTCTACCAAGCTGTGGTCCTGTTTCAAGATAAAGAGATAGCTGCCAATTTGAATTCTCGTTGGAACAGGCTCACTGGACTGCAGATCACATAGATACACTGGTTTTTCTGCCAGTCCCCTAAAGGGCATGCTGAACATCTATTTTTTTATCACTGTGTTTCATGCCGCTTAGGCAGCAGAACTTTGTGACAGCTTCCCAGTTGGCTTCGTAAGGCTGATGGAAATCTTTGTCTATCTGTTGGTTTCTCTGGCACAGGCTCCATATAAACTTGTACAACCCTAGTCCTCTCCAGAGTTATTACACCACCCTATCGCCATGGCCTTGTATTACGTTTGTTACAATGCCTGAGTTCCTTCCCTAGCCTAGGTACATATGGGAGGATGAGAGTTCAGATGGGATAAAAGATATATTGGAACGACATTGGAATTATTATTCAGTACTTCCTGAATGACCATATCTAGAACTTTAAATATTTCTAGTCTTTGAAGTTGAAGGAAATTTCCTGATGTATAAGAGCATATTCTGACACTCATAAATGTTTTGTACCTTTATGGTACAAAACAGAGCACTAGCTAAGATCACTCCATGTAGAAAGAACATGTGCATTTAGATTGAAGAGAGCAATGGAAACAAAAATTAACAAAGACACTGTATTAGTTTCCTACAATTGCTCTGACAAATTACCGTACGCTTAGTGGCTTAAAACAACAGGAATTGGCTGGGCACGGTGGCTCAAGCCTGTAATCCCAGCACTTTGGGAGGCCGAGGCGGGTGGATCACGAGGTCAAGAGATGGAGACCATCCTGGTCAACATGGTGAAACCCCGTCTCTACTAACAATACAAAAAACATTAGCTGGGCATGGTGGCGCGTGCCTGTAATCCCAGCTACTCAGGAGGCTGAGGCAGGAGAATTGCCTGAACCCAGGAGGCGGAGGTTGCGGTGAGCCAAGATCGCACCATTGCACTCCAGCCTGGGTAACAAGAGCGAAACTCCGTCTAAAAAAAAAAAAAAAAAAAAAAAAATACCAGGAATTTATCATCTTAAAGTTATGGAAGTCAGAATTCTGAAATGGGTCTTTTGGGACTAAAATCAAAGTGGAGTCAGCAGAGGTGGTGATCATTCCGGAAGCTCATGGGGAAAACCTTACTCTTGCAGCTTCAGGAGGAGCTCACACTCCTTGGCTGCAGGCTGCACCCTTCTGACTGCACTACCATTGTTGCATCTTCTCTAACTTTATCCCTCTTGATTTCCTTGTGATTGATTACGTTAGGCTCACCCAGAAATCTGGGGAAATCTCCCCATCTCAAGATTTTTAATTTAACCACATCTCCAAAGTCCCTTTTGCCCTGGAAGTTGAAATGGCTACAAGTTCCAGGGATAAGGACATAGACATCTTTAGCGGGATATTGTTCTGCCCGCCACAGATACAATTGCTCCTGGTGTTAAATAACATTTTATTTGTGTAGCTAAGAAATATGACCCTGTATGTTCCCAAAAGACACATGGAGATCATTAATAAACAACTCATCACTTCATCTGGCTTCCCTCACTATTTCTTGTCATCGGTTGTCCAGCTGCTTTCTATACAGACCAAAGATTGTCATTCCCTGCATGCACTTGCTGGCTTCTCTCTTTCCTTAGCTATGGACACTAATTAAGCACTTACCCGGGTACTACGTACATGCCCACTCATGAACACACAAACCCTACTATGCTAAGGCATCATTACTGAGGCAAAAATGAACTCTTTTCTGAAGCATTTTACTGGTAACATCTGTGGAAAGCTTGGAATTTCTCTAGTCTTAGAAATTGTTTAGACACAAAATAGCCACTTTCCATCCTGAGGATCTCCTGAGAACATTGTCAGATAAGATTCAAGTTTCTTGGATTTTCAGATGATATTGTACTCCAATGAGCCTTCTATTCCTGGGATATCTAATTTTGTCCTCCTCCACTCCTTCCTTTCACAGCTCTAGGCAGAATAGAAGCTGGCAAAGACCTAGAATGATTTATTTTTTAATATAACAAAGTTTAAAGCTCTAGTTACATTGATGCCACAAAAATGCACAAATCATCACACACACATATACATATATATGAGAATGTTCTATTTATGTAAGTAGTAATTGTGCATTTCAATAAGACTGAATGATTCATAGGAATTTTCAGAAAGCAGCACAGACATGAATCTTTAATCTTCTAAAAGACCTTTATGTTTTCCCTTCAGGGAGAACAACGAGTTTGCTTTGGCTAAATAGTCTTTAATTTCCGTTTTATTTTAGGTTTTTTAGGATTTATATAATTTACAGTTTTCCAGATACTCATTATTTATTCTGTATGGACATGATTAGTAGTATCATATATTATTTTAATTGATGATATAGAGTTAATAACTTTTTTATATCAGCAACCAAACTATTCATTTCCAAAGTGGTTCCTCATTTATAACCATGGTTGTAGGCTATTATAATGAAATTATTCAAAAAATTAGTTTCCAAAAGACTAAATATTAATTTGGAATTTCCTCAATGATTAGAATTCTCTGAAATGTTTGAAGTATAGAGGAGCCTGAAATACAATGCTGTGCAATAATATGCATTCTCTGTCTTCAAGGGCCTTTTCTCAAGTAGAGGCTTCAGATTCTTCATGACTTTGAGATGAATTGCTTGTGGCTGTTTTTTGCTTTTACTGTTTACAAAATTAAAGATACTGTGTTTATTTAAAAAATAATGTGGGCCAACTCACGAGGGGAAAATCACAATAATAACAATCAGGTGTTGTAACGTCTTAGAAAAATGGAAGATTGAGATATAGATTTCCTGTGTTCATCAACAGATTCATTGAAAATGAAGAGGAGGGCTTGGTGTATGAAGATGATTCATCTGCAATGTGGTCTGTGTTCTGGTGGAAGTAAGGGCTAAGCGCGAAGTTAGCATAGAGGGGACAAGGCCTTATCTTGTTTGAGAGAGTCGGGAAAGGACAGTCTCTTCAATAAATGGTTCTGGGAAAACTGGATGTCTATATGCAGAGGAATGAACAAACCCCTATCTCTCACCATCTATTAAAATCAACTCAAAATCAATCAAAGATGTAAATGTAGGATGTGAAACTATGAAAACACTAGAAGAAAACATTGGGGAAGTGCTCTGGGATATTGTTCTGGACAAAGATTTTTTTGTGTAAGACCTTAAAAGCACAGGCAACAAAAGCAAAATTAGACAGATGGGATTACATCAAACTAAAAATCTTCTGCACAGCAGAGGATACAATCAGTAGAGTAAAGCAACAACCCACAGAATGAGAGAAAATATTTGCAAACTATACCACTGATAATGGGTTAATATCAAGAATAAATAAGAAACTCAACTCAATGGCAGAAACCGACCCTCCAAGTTATCTGATTAAAAATAGGGCCAAAGATCTGAATAGACATTTCTCAAAAGACGGCATACAAATGACCAAGAATTATATGAAAAAATGTTCGCCATCACTTATCATCAGGGAAATGCAAAAATGAAACTTACAATGAGATATCATCTCACTCCAATTAGAATGGATATTGACAAAAAGAAAAAAAAATGACAAATGCTGGTGAGGATATGGTGAAAGAGGAACTCACAAACTGTTGATGAGAATGCAAGTTAGATAGTCATTATGAACAACAACAAAAGTTTCTCAAATAATTAAAAATAAAACTACAATTTGTTCTAGCAATGCTACTACTGACCATATATCCAGAGAAAATAAAATCAGTATGTCAGAGACATATCTGCACACATATGTTTATTGTTATACTCTTTGCAATTGCTAAGATATGGAATCAATCTAAGTGTCCATCAACAAATGGATGGTTAAAAACATGTGTCATATATACACAATGGAATACTATACAGCCATAAAAGGGAATTGAATCCTGTCATTTACAACAACATGAATGAACCTAGAGGACATTATGTTAAGTTAAATAAGCCAAGGACAGAAGGAAAAAATACTGTATTATCTCATATATGGAATCCAAAAAATGTGATCTCATTGAAGTACAGAGTAGAATGCTGGTTACCAGAGTCGTGGGGAGGGGTATTGTGAGAGCTTGGTCAGTGGCTACAAAGTTAAAATTAGATGGGATGAATAAGTTCTGATCTTCTATTGCACAATTAGATGACTATAGTTATCAACAACATACAGGATATTTTGAAATACAGTTATGCATTGCATAATGATGAGGATACCTTCTGGGAAATGTGTTCTTAGGCTACTTTATTATTGTGTGAATTTCGTACATTATATTCACACAAATCCAGGTGGTATAACCTATTGCTCTTAGGTTGTTAATCTGTACAGCATGTTACTGCACTGAATATTATAGGCAATTGTAACAAAATGACAAGTATTTGTGTATCTAAACATAGCTGAACCTTGAAATGTTAACAGTAAAAATATATTGTAAAAGATGAAAATGGTACATCTGTGTAGGACACTTACCATGAATGGGGCTTGCAGCACTGCAAGTCGCTCTGGGTGAGTCAGTGAGTGACTGGTGAGTGAACGTGAAGGCCTAGGTCATTACACTACTGTAGGCTTCATAAATAATACACCCTTAGGCTACACTAAATTTAGGAAAATGTTTCCTTCTTCAATAATAAATTAACCTTAGCTAACTGTAACTTTTTAACTTTTTAAACTTAAAAAAAACCCTTTTAAATCTTTTGTAATCACAGCTTAAAATGCAAAGACATTGGATAGTTGTACAATAATATTTTTTCTCTATATCCTTATTCTACAAGCTTTTTCCTTTTTATTTTACTTTTTAAAGTGTTCTTTTTTTTTTTTTTTTAGATGGAGTTTTACTCCATCACCCAGGCTGGAATGCAGTGGTGTGATCTCACCTCACTGCAGCCTCCACCTCCCGTGTTCCAGCAATTCTCCTGCCTCAGCCTCCCAGGTAGCTAGAACTGCAGGCATGTGCCACCATACTCAGCTAATTTTTGTCATTTTAGCAGAGATGGAGTTTCACCACGTTGGCCAGGCTGGTCTCAAACTCCTGACCTCAAGTGATCTGCCCACTTTGGCCTCCCAAAGTGCTGGGATTACAGATGTGAGCCACAGCGCCTAAACTTTTTTTTTTTTTTTAACAACTAAGATACAAACACACACATTATATTAGGCCTAAACAGGATTAGGATCTTTAAGACCTCACCAGGTGACAGGAATTTTTTTCAGGTCTATTGTAATATTATGGGATGACTATCATATGTGGTCCATCCTTGACTAAATGCCATTATTATGTGGCACTTGACATAGCTAGAAGATTTTAGATGTCCCAACCACAAAGAAACGGCAACTGTTTGAGGTGATAGATATGCTAATTACCCTGATTTGATCATTATGTAAAGTACACATGTATCAAAACATCACACTGTATGCCATAAATATGCACAATTATTATGTGTCAACTAAAAGCAAAAATAAGCAACTTAAAGTATCTTCAGGTGTTTGCGCTTTTTCAGAGAGGGATGTTACTTAGGGAAGGTGCTGTGGATTGACTGGCCAGGCAGAGGAAAGATTGGGCTTTTTGCTCACATAAATCATAAAATTGTAACAGGCATGATAAAGAACCGATAGAGGACTTCAAATATATAGACATGTGTCAGGAGTCTCATTCTGCGGAAAGCAGAGCATCCAATAAGCTTTTGCCTGGTCTTGCTGGCAGGTTCATTTATAAGCAGTGGTGAAAGGAGCAATGTTAGTTTAATAGCCTGTCTGATTTGAAGTTTTCTGACTTTGTAGAAAGAATTTATCCGATGTTTTGATGGCTGCAGGTTTGCTCAGTGATAAAGCTCAAACTCAAGTGTCAACTGAGTATGTATTCAAATTCAAGGTATGCCATTACCAGCAGAATTACCTTGAACAGGTTAGTTAACTTCTTTGGGTCATGAAATTTTCATTCGTGTAATAAGGAAAATATTAATTCACACCACAGAGGATTGTTGTCGGGTTTAAACAAGGTAGTTCTTGTAAAGTGCGTGGTAGACAGTACACGCTCGAATGCTTGTTTTATTATGATGAAAAATAAATTTTAGAAAGAGACAAGTCCGTGAAGCCTATGTAGACCCTTCTTTCTATGCTGAGTTTCTCACTAACATTACCTTGTTTTACAACGTAGATGCCTGGCATTAAAAAGGAGGAACTGTCTTTGAGGAGTTAGAATCAATTATGTGTTAACAAGACCAACGTGTATTTGAAATTTTAACCCTTGTGCCATTAATTAATCTGGGAGCTATGGTAATAAAATTTAAGATTTTTCTTCTCTTAAACTAGCTGTGGACTGCATCTAAATTTTCATTAAGTAGGCAATCAAAATCTTCAGTTTTTATTACAAAAGACTCATGTGGCGGAGAGAGACAATTTAAATGCATAAGGAATGAAGTGGAATAATGATTTGGTGCATATATTCTGATAATTACTACTTCCCTTCTCTCAGCTCCTTTGCAATAAATGTGCTGTCTTTTAAAACTTCATTAACAAGAGATTACAAATTTTAATGGTGTACAATAATTCTACCTTAATTTTAGAGCAATGTAATGCAGGTAACTGTTCTCTCTGAGTAATTTTCCCTGAAATATTTCCAATGATTCAGAAAAGTTCTAGGAGGATTGAAATAATATATAGTGTTGGTACCAAATGCATTTTATATTTTAATTTTTAGTGTTGGATATTATTAAGCCTTTAGTATTGCAAGTGAAACAACAGCTAATTGTGCTCTTGTGCAAAAACTAAATCTTTTTTTTTTTTTTTACCAAGTTTTAACATTTGAATAGGAATTAAGGTTTTCTTAGCAACAGTTATGGCTTAGTGGATAATGTACTAAGAAAATCTGGCAACCAGCGCTTAACCAGATCTAAATGCCTATAAACGGACTGGGCTAAAACTCAAGCAAAAGCATTTTAACATTTTTTGAAATGTCACGTCGACAATCAGTAGGCCTCAACACTGAAAATGGCAATTGTGCAATTCAGGGACCGCTGGGGACATAATCTTAGCCCCCTCTTTTTTTTTTAGTTTTTCTCACTGGACTGGCATCTAGTCTTTGTAACACTGATTTTTTTTTTTCCCCCTGAATGTGCTTTTTATCCAGTGATGTTTCTACCACAAAGAAATGACTAAATATGAGAAGGGATAATCTACTGAAGCAACTAAATACACGGATTATGAAAATTTGTGGAAAATTAATTTCCAAAGTTCAAGAAAGAGCCAAAAAGCTTTCCTGAAATGGCCTTGGGTTTAGAACAAACTTTTAATTTGAAAACGGAAATGTTCCCCCAAGAGAAATTGTCCTTTAAAACTGTCAAGAATAAACAAACAACAACAATTACTCTCTGGTTCTTGCTTCCTGAGACACTAATGGTTCTTGAGATTGGTCCTGTGGGAGCAAAGAAGCCTTTGCATTTTCTCTAAGTAAGAAGTTTTGGATTTAATGTCACACAATTTTTTCTCTGTCTGATCATGTTATCAATTATGTCCTGAGGCATGTTTTAGCTTCTGTTTTAATTCATTCCCATACTGTTCTGTAGAGACTGTCACTAGTCATCAATACCTTGAGAGTTTAATTTTTTTTTTTTTTTTCTGGCAAGGGGGAGATAGAAGGACAGGATAGCAATTTACATGTTTCATTATGAGTCCCTGCTTTAATATTACTTTATATCAAGCTGATCAAGTGTCATATGATATTTCCATTTGTGTGTGTACAAAAAAGCTCAGGGATAGGACACAATTAAGAGAATTTTTTTTGTTGTTTAAATGAGAAGATCCATTCATCTCCCTGTCAGCCAATTTTTTGACTCTGAGGGATTTTCTCCGTGGAGACATTATTCGAAAGCAATGTGGTAAATTGCTTTAGAATAATCCTGCCGGAGTCAGAGACATCCTGGTTTTCCGCCCCTTTCCTCCCATCCAGCCTCTGGTAAACTTGGTCTCCTGTGACTTCAGGGGCATCCATTCTCTGAAACCATTTCTCACTTCCGCAAAAAGTGTAATTTAGAGGGAGCTTCATTGAAAGGACAAGAAATCTGAAGTCAGATAAATTGGGTTTTCCTTGATTTTCTCATGGTTAAAATGAATGTTGGGGAAGAAAAAAATGTTGTCGACTTGCTTATGCTAAGTACTTGGGGGCCTGTAAATTAAACTACAGAAGAAAAGGCACACAAGTTTTGTTAATAGGTATAGGCACAGAGTTCACAGAAAATATTAGGTTATTGCAAAAATAATTGTGGGTTGTGGGTTTTGCCATTCTTTTCTTTTTTGAGAGGGACTCTCACTGTGTTTCCCAGGCTGGAGTGCAATGGTGCTCACTGCAAACTTTGTCTCCTGGGTTCAAGTGATTCTCCTGCCTCAACCTCCTGAGTAGCTGGGATTACAGGCATGCGCCACCATATCTGGCTAATGTTTGAATTTTTAGTGGAGATGGGATTTTACCATGTTGGCCACGCTGGTCTTGAACTCCTGTCCCAGGTAATCAAGCCCACCTCGGCCTCCCAAAGTGCTGTATTACAGACATGAGCCACCGTGCCCGGTTGGTTTTTGCCATTACTTTCAATGGCAAAAATCTGCAATTACTTTTGCACCAACCTAAGAAGTGAAACAAAGAAATGATTAGATTTAGGAAACAGTGTTTGGGCTTCCAAGGATCATAAGTTATGGGGGAAGTGACTGGGAAAAATGTGGAAACGAAAGACTATTGTAGAAGACAGGAGTTCTTTAGACTCTTCATATGTCATGACTTTTTTGCATTTTGCTGTTTGACTCAAACTATTAGCAATTCATCTTGGTCTAAGAGACAAAACCAACTTGCCAATTGGCATTTAAGAATCCTTTAACAAGGACTGCTCAGGCTTCTCTAACCACAGTTTATAAAAATGCTTAGCGTAACCTGGCCTTTGCATCTCATGATGATCTTGCAATCTAAGTTCCAGTCAGTCTTCAATGACGAAGTCAAGGTTTGCTGACCATGCTCTCTGATTGGCCCAGAACACGCACAGTTTATACCCGTTGTCTCAGCATACTTATTGAGTATCCTGTCTCTCATTCAAAAGTATCTCAGCTTGGAAAAGATGATATGTCATCCTGCTTGTGAATCTTTCCCATCCATCCCAAACTGCAATGGCTATTCCCTTCTCCTGAAATCCTTAGAGATGTCTGTCTACAGTACTGCTTTAGCATGTAGCACAGACTGTGATTACAATGTGCCCACCACGTGCCAGGTACCTTAATACACTATCTATTCAACCTATTTTTTCAGATAAGCAATAAAAGACACAAAGAGCAATTTAGAATCACTTCTTGTCCATCGCCTCAGAGACAGTAACAGCAGGACTTTGATTTAAATATAGAGCCATCTGTCTCCAAAGCTATGCTTGCTTCACCACGCTGAGTGACCAACTTTTCTCAGTTTTCCTGGGATTGTCTCAGTTCTAACACTGAAAGTCTCTCATTCCAGGAGCCCCCCAGTCCCCAGCAAATGGGGAGGAAGCGTCGTTTGCTCTACTGGGACATCATCAAGGCCTCAGCTGACTTGAACATAAAATAGGTATTCCTATTGTACAGCCTAGTTGTGTCATAAATAAGCTCTTGGCAAGAGGGCTCTAGACCTTTCTTCCATTTAATCCTCAGAGCCTAGTACAGTGACCTACTAAAATGTCACTTTGCTTTTTCCCTCACGTTATTTCATGAGTAGGTTTTGCTTCTACAGTTAACTTGTAATCCTATTTGGGAAATAAATTACGTTTTTTCTCCTTTGCCTCTCATGCTGCCCAGCCCTGTGTTTGACCTGCAGGGATTCAATCAATGTGTGGTTGCTGAGTAAGCAAGCTGAGTCCTCTTTTTCCAAACATATGGTTTTTAATGGTTGCCTGTTAAAGCCTACTTCAGTGATGTAAAAAATCCTTTCACGGCACCACTCCTCATCTCTTCAAAAACATCTTTCAGCACAAATGGGGTACCACATTCAGCATAGCTACTGAGGACCCATATCCGTCTTTGAGGAGCGCCCCTTTCCCATACACTTCTGGTTTAAATGCCCATAATCATTCTGTTTCCCTCAGCCTTCTGGTATTTCACCCAAGAGAAATCACCTTTTAGGTTTCATTCTAACTTAAACAAATGTGAGAATGTAAAGAGAGACTGAATTACTTTCGAGGCTTAAATTTCAGAATTCATGACGAGTTTGAGGCTTAAAGAAGTACTTAATTAACGTTCATGTTTTTTATTTTTTTGCAAGCTGCCACATCCAAAATCCCAAAAACATCTTTTGATGGTATTTGTTTTCTCTGCTAAAACTGAAGGCTGCTCTAGAACAAATGCTTTTCTTCCAAAATGATACATACTAGCTAACATAGTATTTTCCTTTCTGCACAAGTCACATCCAGGGATATGATCCTTGTCTTTCATGAAGTCTCGGGCCTGGGTGCCAGGGAGCTTCTAATGTACGGTTCTGGAATTACAATAGGTGCCCCTATTTTTTACTCTATCTGTTGCAGTCCCTTATTGCATCAGTTACTGCAGGGCAGGAGGTCAAGAGGTAGCCTCGGTCAACATCTGCAGGGTCATTTGCTTTTTGAGAACTTTGTTTTTCTTTTTACATTTCATTGCTGACTCCCCAGGGGTTTTGAATTTATAATACAATCCCAACTACACCTCATCAGAAATTACTGATTTCAGAGATTGCTGAAGAACACAACCATATCAATGAAAGCATGTGTATTTTGTAAGCTAATCTTTAAAATATTGCTGAACGGCAGGGTGTGGTGACTCATCCTGTAATCCCAGTATGAGAGGCTGAAGGGGGAGGATCACTTGAGCCTAGGAATTTGAAACCAGCCTGGGCAATATGGCAAGACCCCATCTCTACAAAAAAATCTTTAAAAGTTATCTGGGCATGGTGCCGCACACCTGTAGTCCCATCTACTTAGAAGGCTGAGGCAGGAAGATAACTTGAGCCCAGGAGATCAAGGTTACAGTGATCTGTGATTGCACCACTGCACTGTAGCCTGGGTGATAGAGAGAAACTTTGTTAAAAAAAAAAAAAATTGCAGGCCGGGCGCGGTGGCTCAAGCCTGTAATCCCAGCACTTTGGGAGGCCGAGGCAGGTGGATCACAAGGTCAAGAGATCGAGACCATCCTGGTCAACATGGTGAAACCCCGTCTCTACTAAAACTACAAAAAATCAGCTGGGCATGGTGGCGCGTGCCTGTAATCCCAGGTACTCAGGAGGCTGAGGCAGGAGAATTGCCTGAACCCAGGAGGCGGAGGTTGCGGTGAGCTGAGATCGCGCCATTGTACTCCAGCCTGGGTAACATGAGTGAAACTCTGTCAAAAAAAAAAAAAAAAAAAAAAAACTGCTAAAAGATGGTGAGATCAGCAATTGTCTAACTATACAAACTCTGCCTATGAGTTGAAATAATCCTCTTGTTCCCTTCAAATGGAGGTGGACAAAACTATTAACTTTCTCTTGTCCATATGTCCCTTCACCTATCTTTCTAAAATTTTTATTAGGTACTTTAATGTGTGGGCTGGAATCAACAGAGGACAAGCTATTAAAAATTATTGGTCGGCTGCGGCTCCTCACTAAATATTAAAGCAGCTTGGCAAATTAGCACATTCCTCCAGGCACTAGGCCTGAGAGAAATAATGGTCTAGGCAAATAGACACTATAATACAAGTAGAAAATACTGCCAATATGTTGCTCTGGGTTTCTTTTGGCTGCTGTTGTTTGCCATTAATATTATTCTGTTTTTTGCTTTTATTTGTGTGAGGAGATGGAGGGCACGCATTAACTGTTGGAAGGATTTCTTTTAAGGATGCATTATATCAAGAGCTATATATCAGAGCCACTTGGGAGAAATAGGAAACAGGTGTAGAAACAGGTGAGTGGAATGTTGCTTATTACACCTCTGGATTAAGTGCCTGGGAGGAGTGGGCAATTTTTCAGGGTGCTGTGTGCCTTGTATTCTTGGAGAATTATAGACAACATGTTCATGCAAATTGTATGAAGAAGGCTGGCACCTGTAAAACGAAGGCAGAGGTGGGCCACGTAGGCGGAGACTTAATTTTCTCAAGTGAATGCAGTAAAAAGCACTCAGTGAGGCTGATTCTGTGGTTATATATTTGAGCTAGAAGATTCAGGAGGGAGAATCAGTTCTAAGACAGAGATGGAGACATCAGTAAGATCGGGAAATACTCAGACATCAGAAGAATTTGGGTTTGAATCAGAATTCCTTCACATACCATTTCTGCTCTTTCTAAGTTTCAAGTTAAGCAACAAGTCAGTGTTTCAAACCTTGTTATTGATAAACAAAAAAATTCAACAATTTATTCCTTATACTTTTCTGATTATGAAAAGTTAAGAATGAAGTAGTATCTCTTGAGTTCCCCATGCGTACAATGAGGAGTTTATAGTTTGTCATTTTGTCTGCAGTCCAGTGACTCCCAAGTTTTGCTAACCTAACCTGGGGTGCAGAAGCAAAGAGTACATTTTGTACCATGTGTCGTATTCGAGAAGAATTTTTCACGTTTGCATTTGTATAACATGTAACCATACACACACACACACACACACACACACACACACACACACACATATATATATATATATATATATATATATATATATATATATTTTGAGACAGACTTGCTCTGTCGCCAGACACCAGGCTGGAGTGCAGTGGCGCAGTCTCGGCCCACTGCAACCTCCGCCTCCCGTGTTCAAGCAATTCTCCTGCCTCAACCTCCCGAGTAGTTGGGACTACAGGCGTGCACCACCACGCCCAGCTAATTTTTTTTTGTATTTTTAGTAGAGACAGGGTTTCACTATGTTGGCCAGGATGGTCTCGATCTCTTGACCTTGTGATCCTCCTGTCTCAGCCTCTCAAAGTGCTGGGATTACAGGTGTGAGCCACCGCTCCCAGCTTTTTTTTTTTTTTTTTTTTTTTTTTTTTTTTTGTTTTTTTTTTTTTTTTTTTTTTTTTTTTTGAGACGGAGTTTCGCTCTTGTTACCCAGGCTAGAGTGCAACGGCGCCATCTCAGCTCACCACAACATCCGCCTCCTGGGTTCAAGCAATTCTCCTGCCTCAGCCTCCCGAGTAGCTAGAACTACAGGCCCGCACCACCACACCCAGCTAATTTTTAGTAGAGATGGGGTTTCACCATGTTGACCAGGATGGTCTCGATCTCTTGACCTCGTGATCCACCCGCCTTGGCCTCCCAAAGTGCTGGGATTATAGGTGTGAGCGACCACGCCCGGCCCCACTTGTAACCATATTTATAAAAACTGTTGAGATTAACACTGTTCAACTCATTCACTGTTTACATGCTGTTCCCCACTTGGAGGTTCTAAACTTTGTTTACTTTCAGGTCAAATGAATTACGTTAAATTTTTCTTATGAAGTTGTGTGACGGAGACTGTCTTTATTTACTTTTGTGCATGAACAATAATTTGGCAGCGCAAATTGGTTCATGGCATTTCCTCTCAGCAGCTTCATATGCATTGCTGTGTTATCATCTGGCCTTACATATGGCAGATGAGTGCTCTCAGAACAACGTAACTTTTTCCTGTTTGTATTTTGGATTCTGTTTTATCTTTGAAGCAAAACTTTCCTATAGAGTACAGATACTTTTCTCTTATAGTATAAGCAACACACAATGGGTACCAGAATGTCCCAGAAAAGCATACATACTTTATCATGAAAAGGAAGGATGATGAAAGACGGATGGTCACACATACAACCTGGTAGAAGGAAGTCTAGCGTTTAGTTGCACAATGATGGACTCACCAAGTATCCCAAAAAGGAAGCTGAGAACCCAGATTAGCCCCCCTATCTCCTGATAGATAAATCTTCTGGATGATTCTGTTGATTATAGTGAGAAGGTAATGATACACAGTGAAAAATAATGATGCACAATAAAGTAATTATAAAACCAAGGTCAGACATCCCGTAACAAGATAATATGGGCATTTGGGCATAAAGGGGAAGTGCTGGGACTGGAGTTTAAGGTGGAAAAGGGGTAGGAGGAAGGAGGAACTGTACTGCTTCTGTTACATTAGCCAGCTTCTCTACCTTGACATTATACCTGCCAGATCTATTGAGAGGTAAGAGCTTTTAGCTGGAAGTTCTTCTTTTTTTTTTTTTTTTAATGGACTCTGATATTTTTACACTGAGGACATATAACAGTCTCAAGATTGGATTTTGTTTTCTTAATAAATTATTCCCAAACTTGTATTATTTCACTGAGTCTTCTTATTGCTATGTTAATCAGACTAGACGATTGTAACAAATTATAATTATTGTTTCTGCAGTAACAAACGACTCCCAAATCTTAGTGGCTTACAACAAGCAAGGCTTGCTTCTTCCGCCTACCACAGTCAAATGGGAGCGCTGCATCTTTTCTCCTTGTCTGTAACTTATGTGGGAAGAGCAATCCCTATGCCTGTACCCGTGGCAGAGGCAAAGAGAGGCTCTGGCAAACCATGCACTGCCTCTTAGAGTCGTCACTCAAAAGCGACCTGAGCCACTCATCCCATTTCATTGTTTTAAGTGAGTCACATGCCCCAAACTAATTTTAATTTCAAGGGTGCAGTATTGTGTGATCCTATTGAGGTGTCTGAAGGGAGCAGAAACAGAAATACTGGTGAACCAAGCAAATGACTACCATTGTGTGTTGTTTCTTGTTCTTTCTCTTGCTGTTCAAAATATTTTTCAGACTTTATATATATTTTGTTGTTGTTGTTTGAGACAGAATCTCGCTCTGTCACCCAGGCTGGAGTGCTATGATGCAACCTCAGCTCACTGCAAACTCCGCCTTCCAGGTTCAAGTGATTCTCCTGCCTCAGACTCCTGAGTAGCTAGGATTACAGGTGCGCACATCATGCCTGGCTAATTTTTTTTTTTTTTTTTTTTTGTATTTTTAGTAGAGAGGGCGTTTCACCATATTGGCCAGGCTGGTCTCGAACTCCTGGCCTCAAGTGATCCACCTGCCTCAGCCTCCCAAAGTGCTGGGATTACAGGTGTGAGCCACTGTGCCCAGCCTCTATGTCACTTTTTTTTAAAATAACTTTTTCCTCCCCTAAACATAGAAAGGCTCTAACCAGGCCTAGTTCTAACACGTCAAGTTATCAGATTATATTCTTTTATAACACTATTGATCCGTGTCACAAAAATGTTACTGAGCACTGATTCTAGGCATTGGAAAAAAAGACATTAAAATGAATTTAGCAAGGGTAAATGTAAAACACTGCATACCTTGTACAAATATAAAAGGGGTTATAGTTTTATGGGTTGTTTTGATGATGAGCTCATTGAGGTCTAATAAAGTGTTAGTGCTGCTAAATTTAAAAAAAGCAAATATAATGTCAGGTTGTATGAACAGCAGCATTGTCCAGGTCAAGTGTCTAGTGGCACTACTGCAGAGCCCAGGTCTGACCACTTCTGGAATATCATGGATTTTTATAGCATGTGAGAATTCTGGGAGATACAATTCAAGTTAAGGTTTGGGTGGGGGCACAGCCAAACCATATCAAATAACTAAAGGATACTAGGCATAATCCCTGGGTAATGAAATAATCTATGCAACAAATCTCCATGGCAGACATGAAATATGACCGATCCAGATTGAGGTGTGCAGTAGCTATGAAACACGCATTGGGTTTTGAAGACTTCCTATGAAAAAAATATTGTAAAATATTTTCATAATCAAAACACAATGACATTTTTTATATTTTGCGTTCTATTTAATATGTTATTAAAATTAATTTTACCTATTTATTTTTATTTGTAAAAATATGGTTACTAGAACATTTTAAATTTTGGGTGCAGCTTGCATTGTATTTCCACTGGACAGTGTTAATGTCATTTTTCATTATTCATATCTTTCTAGAAGCTTCAAAAATTATGTTTCATATGTGTGCATTTGTTTTAGATTAACAGTTAGTTACTAAGAGGGAGTCATTAAAGAATTATTCTTGGACCAGGCACGGTGGCTTATGCCTGTAATCCCAGCACTTTGGGAAGCCAAGGCAAGCAGATCACCTGAGGTCAGGAGTTCAAGACCAGCCTGGCCAACATGGTGAAACCCCATCTTTACTAAAAATACAAAAAGTTAGCTGGGCATGGTGGCAGGTACCTGTAATCTCAGCTACTCGGGAGGCTAAGGCAGAAGAATCGCTTGAGCCCAGGAGGCGGAGGTTGCAGTGAGCCGAGATCGCACCAACTCTGTCTAAAAAAAAAAAGAATGATTCTTTCCTAGTCCCAATTAAATATTGGGGTTGACTTCCAAGGAAAATATAGCCCATTTGTGTTGAAATAAAGGAAGAGCAAGCTCCGGAAAACAGGAGCCTGTTCTGCACAACTGGAAAAGGTGTATATGTAGAAACCCAGAGGAGGGTGGGGTAAAAAGCAAGTCTGTTGAAAGGGTGCTTTTATCCCTCAGCATGTCAGAGGAGTATAGTCCTCAACCCTGCAATGTGCCAGCCAGCCCTGGTCCTGGTAAGGTGGGGTAAAGACAAGATCCACCTCTCTTACTTCATCCTTTTCGGTCTCTGCTTGGTAAAGTGTCTATACTTCTTGTAATGCTTATGGTGATACTATTGAAGCTTTTAGGGGAACTGTGGAACTGAGAAAAAGCAAACGAATTGTCTGTGAGTGAAAGGAAGTAAAATAAATAAATAAGAGCCTAAGTTGAGACTGCTGAGAAATGACCATAACCCTATATACATGTAATTGTTTTCCATGATGAACTCAAGAATTGCTCTCAGGTTTATATACGAACATGTTGTAGTGGTACACTTCCTACAAATACATATGAAAGTGACTCTTTCTCTTTTCCTTAGAAGTCCAAACATCCTTCTAGTTGATCTCTTTGTATCTGGTCTCTCTCTCTTCCCAAACAGCCTGAACACCACTCCCATATTAAACGTTCTAACATTTCATGTTTACGCCTTCACGTTCTTGCTCAGTCTTCCATTGCTTCCCTTTGCCTAGATTAGAAGAATTTCAAATATTTCAGTTTAGTACCAAACAGCCTTTCATAATTGAACCTTTTTAACTATCAGCCTTGATATTTCCCCATCCAGCTGACCTTTCTAGTGACGTGTTTTCCTCTCTTACCGCTCCTTCCCACAGGATCCCTGACTTGTTTCCTTTATTCTTCAGATCCTGTCTCCATTCCTCTCAGCCGCATCTCCATGCATGCATCTCCATCCCATGAAATCTCTGCCCACTCCAGCCCATGAACAGCAGCTCACAGGGATAGCCATGTCTTCCTCCAAGCTGTATGCAAGTGTGGGTCACAAGATACCAGTCATAAAGCGATTGAATAAAAATGGTCGTCAGCTGCTGCCAGCTGAAAGATTATCTTTCACAGGAAGTGTCTAGATGACATTGTTTTATGCAAAGGAAGAAGCTGATTTTATTGCAAGTTCAAACAGAAAGGAGTCTTCCACTATCAGTGAGTATAAAATGCACTCTTCTTCCCCAGGGGCATGGGAGAAAAGCATGGATTCAGTTAGATGCTGAAGGCGCGAAATGCAGGCTAGAGCACTCAGGTTCCAGAGAAAGGAGCTGCGGTGTTACATATTTTCATGAACAAGAAATCAGGCAGTCAGCATTTCTGAAACACACTCAAGAGGGATAAACTCTTCTACAGTTATGTGTACGTATATTTTAGTAATCCTGTATTTGGCCAAGTCAAAGACAAAAAAGGTACCTTTGATTACTAAGAATTCTAAATGAAGAAATAGACAAACCAAGGTAGAATTATAGAAGTTGAACAGAACATAGAATAAAAGATCGAGATGGGGCCCTGACATTTTCTATGGCTGCACCAAAACAAGATTATCCATGGAAAATTCTTGATTAAGAAGAAACTGGAAACTGGTACCAGAATCCCTGGTAAATCATTTTAATTTTTCCTATTTAAATAGAGGGTAAGTTGTACCTACTTCTAGTAAATGTGTGTGCAGTCTCCTGTCTTTCACATTAAGGATCAGCAAACAAAAGCCTGTTTGCCCACAGGTCTAACTTCTGCTTTTGTAATTAAAGTTTTATTGGAACTCAGTTACATCCATTTATTTGCTTGGTGGCTTTCACACTACAACTGCAAAGTACATTATTTGCAACAGAGACCGTATGGCTCATAAGACCTAAAAAGTATTCACTATCTGGCCCTTTATAGAAAAAGTAGGCAGACAGCTGTTGTATGTGAAGAACCTCTCTTGCCATTGTTTTTCATTAGCCATTATCGAAGTGGGTTCCATGTAATGGCATTATTAGGTGTTACTGGGTAGGAATAGTCTAGGCTTATGCTGCAGTAATGAACAACCTCAGAATCTCAGGGGCTTAACACACAGAGCTTACTTTCCACTCATGCAAAGTTTGCTGCAGACAGTCTCCAGGGTGCTTGTCCTCCATGGGGTGACTCAGTGATCCAGGCTGCTTTCTTCCTGTGGCTCGACTGTGTCAATGTTCTATCTTCACAGCTTTCACTCGCTAAGGAAAGGGAGGTACAGCCCATAGACAACTCACACCTATTCTCATGTCACTTCTGCTCACAGCCCCATTGGGCAGAACCAGTCACGGGCCGCTTCCTACTACAAGATGCCTGGCAACTGTGCTCTTCCTGTGAGCCTAGGAAGAGAACTGGAGCTTGGTGATCATGAATAATGTTTATCACAATGATAACAAAAGGATGACTGTGGTCAAATCAGTTTGAAAGCATTGAGTTGACTAAAATTCTATAATTCTCTTCATGTTATAAATTCGCAGTGGCTTTGCTCCGCTTACATTGTTATGAATGACCAAAATACAATCACTTTAGGCTATCTGTCTTTCCTGTACTGTATAAGTCTTTCTCATGCAGGAATTACAGTTTTGCAGAGCACACTTGGGCGATGCTCTTCTCTCTCTGTCTGTGAGGACCAGATGCTCCCTGCCTAGTATGAAGGATTTGAGTACCTTAGTGTGGGCAAAACAAACAGGAATTTCTTTCTGAAGAGGTTTCTGTCTGGGTGCATCTGAGGCTAAATTACTACTGCATAATGCCCAACACCAGGCTACGTGCTTATGCACAGCTAGATGGAAAACAGGTGGGTGCTGCACTCAGCATAAAGTACAAGAAAGTTGACTTAAAAATCCCTAGCCTAAGGCCGGGCGCAGTGGCTCAAGCCTGTAATCCCAGCACTTTGGGAGGCCGAGGCGGGTGGATCACGAGGTCAGGAGATCGAGACCATCCTGATCAACATGGTGAAACCCCGTCTTTACTAAAAATACAAAAAAAAAACATTAGCTGGGCATGGTGGCGCGTGCCTGTAATCCCAGCTACTGAGGAGGTTGAGGCAGGAGAATTGCCTGAACCCAGGAGGCGGAGGTTGCGGTGAGCCGAGATCTCACCATTGCACTCCAGCCTGGGTAACAAGAGTGACACTCCGTCTCAAAAAAAAAAAAAAAAAAAAAAAATCCCTAGCCTATCCTTTTTGTACCCTTTTTGACCTCATGGTATCTCTTTCTGTTCAGCTGTCCGAAGCTGTGCTTTATTCTTTCCTTCTCTAGTAAAATCTGCAATAATTTGACTTCGATTCAATCATATTGATTTGTTATTTTGACCACGTGCAGCTTCCAAGCAAGGAGTTGCAGTTGCACAGAAGGGTTTGTAGGAGTGGGGTGAGGAGAGGTGTGGAGAGAAGTGATGGAAGAAAAGGAAAAGGACCATGTATTTTCCTTGAAATGTAAAACCAAGGCTTGCTTGGAGGTTGCTATGACAAGCATGTCTTTCAAAATTCAGACATTGAAGCCGTAGCCCTTGATGTGACTGTATTTGGAGATAGGGCCTTTAAGGGGTAATTAAAGTTAAATGAGGTTATAAGCATGGGATCTTAATCTGATAGAGACTTTATAAGAAGAGGAAGAGAGCGAGAACTTGCTTTCTCTCTCTCTCTCTCTCTGTCTCTCTCTCTCTCTCTCTCTCTGCATGTGCTCAAAGGAGAGCTATATGTGAACTGCAGCAAGAAGGTAGCTCTCTGCAAGCCAGGGAGAGATCCCTCTTTGGAACTTAGACCCTGCAGGACCTTGATCTTGAACTTTCCAGCCTCCAGAACTGTTGGGAAAGAAATTTCTGTTGTTTAAGCCACCCAGTCTGTGCAATTTTGTTATAGTATCCTGAGCAGACTAATGCAGAGGTGAAAACCTGTCCTCCCCTCTCTCCAAAGTTGGGGAATTTGGTTCTGTGGCAATGTTGGAGGTGACGTGCTTCAGCTGCTGAAGATTTGGGATCTAGTGACCCTGGCCTTGAAGTTCAGCTGCAGGATGGAGCCAACATCACCCAAGCTCAAGTCCATTCTGCTTCTGCTTCCCCAACACAATGAGGTTCCTACACTTCCACAGCAGGGGAAGAGGCAAAGAGGATCTGGGGCTGGGGTTGGAGCTACAGGTGGAGGAAATACACAGGCAAGGTTATGTGAAGAAAGAAGAAGCCAGAAGAAGGGAGTTCCTTAATGTTGGAGCATAACATCCAAACCTTGTTATAAAGCACATGAGATTTTTGGGATGCCTGCATGATCAAGCTTATACTTTATCAGAGGAATTGTTGACACTGATTATAGATGTCGAAAAACTCAGTATTTAGAGGAGAAAATTGATAAAAGTTTTACTTGGTTATGTAAAAATAATACTGAGAACAGTCATTTATGTGGTTATTTATGCATTTTGCTGTGCAGCAAAATGAATACTATGCAGCATTTAAAATTTGCGTAAACTGCCTTTGATTAAGCTTCACAGCCAGTGACTCATGGTTCGCAATTAAAAAGATTTCGGTGACCATTAATGTGTCTCACTTCTTTTGTCACTGACTCAGACGGTGTTGTCTTACAAACTTTTGCATGTGCGCTATTTATTTTGTCTCCTCAGATACACCAGAAGCAAATTAAAGTTATATTTTTACGATTTTCTTAAAATTGTAACACATAGCAGATTCTGAGTAAATAAATATCCAAAAAAATAGTATCCATAACAAAAATTAATTTTATTGTTTGTACTTTCTTTTATACATGAGATTTTTAAACCCTTCTTTAAATGTCAAAATAGAGCTCTTAAAAATAGAAATACTTTTCGAATTAAAGCATCAAAAGGGACTTCAGATGTTATTCGATTCAGTCCCTCCAAATTGGATTGAATTGGACTTTTAAGCCAATTGGTTAATTAAGCTAAAAAATAAACAATTTAGAGATATTATTTTCAGGTCTCTTAATTTCTTGCCAGAACAACAGATGTGCAATTCTCAAAGAGATCATTTACCATGGGCTTTAAATATTACCACAGTAAATATCTTTTCTTAATGACTTCGTCTATTCTTTTGCAATAAATCACTGTATTCCAATGCTTTCAGGAAACGTTGTTTATGCATCTCTGTGGTTGTTGTATCTTGCCTTTGATGGTGTTGGTTTTGTGATACAGTGAAGAAAAATGTGAACTCCTTAAGGATAAAGGTGTGTTTACTCTTGTGCCTTCATAAAATATCTGTTGACTTCTGGAATTCCCTAGGCTTTTAAAATAATACATTTTTTGAATAGATGAAAATTGTATCTATTTATGGTATATAACTTGATGTTTTAATTTATGTATACATTGTGGAATGGCTAAATCAAGCTAATTAACATGTCTTCACCTCATATACTTATGAGTTTTTCATAAGAATGTGGCACATATATACCATGGAATATTATGCAGCCATAAAATAATGAGATTGTGTCCTTTGTAGGGACATGGATGAATCTGAAAGCCATCATTCTCAGGAAACTGACACAAGAACAGAAAACCAAACACTGCATGTCCTCACTCAAGGGTGTTGAACAATGAGAACACATGAGCACAGGGAGGGGAGCATCACACATGGAGGTCTGTTGGGCGGGGGGAGATGCTAAGGGAGGGATTGCTGGGAGTGGGGAGGTTGAGGACGGATAACATGGGGAGAAATGCCGGATATAGGTGACAGGGGGGTGGAGGCAGCAAACCACCTTGCCATGTATGTACCTGTGTATCAACCCTGCAAGATCTACACATGTACTCCAGAACATAAAGTACAATTTAAAAAAAAGGAAAAAAAAGAACGCTTAAAATATACTCTCGTAGGCAGGGCACGGTGGCTCATGCCTGTAATCCCAGCACTTTGGGAGGCCAAGGCAGGCAGATCACGAGGTCAAGAGATTGAGACCATCCTGGCCAACATGGTGAAACCTCTTCTCTACTAAAAATACAAAAAAAATAGCCTGGCGTGGTGGTGCGTGCCTGTAGTCCCAGCTACTCAGGAGGCTGAGACAGGAGAATTGCTTGAAACTGGAAAACGGAAGTTGCAGTGGGCCGGGATAGCGCCACTGCACTCCAGCCTGGCGACAGAGCGAGACCCCGTCTCAAAACAAACAACAACAACAAATATATATATATATATATATATATATATATATATACTCTCGTAGCAATTTTTAAGTATGCAATATATTGTTGTTCACAATAGCCACAAGGATGTCTGCTTGATTGATATCTTGAACTTTTTCCTCCTGCCTAATGGACATTTTGAATCCTTTACCAATATCACCCCTAGTCCCTGGGAGTTTAGTCTTGTAGGCCATATACTGGCATGAGCAAGGTCACCTCAGATGTTAGGGCTTCTGATTGACTGACTAGTGTCTCTTTATGACATCTTTAAGCTAAAAAGGCTAAGGAAAGTGAACTATGGAACAACATTTATTTTATCTGAAAAATGTACACATATGATATTTTGGTAAAGTGTATTTTCCTCTGATGCACATATATAATATTTTTATGTCTGTATTTTGCTCATATTTTAATTTCAAGTTTTAATTCCATTTTAGATATTCTGCTTTGTGTAGCCTCCATCATAGCCCTTGCTCCCATATCTGTTGACTTTGATAATTGACATCCAAGTTCAGTGGTCATCTCCTCAGCACCACTGGTTCTAAAAGCAAAACAACTCATCCTTATTCTAGTCAATCTGTGGCATACTTGTGTGTTTTCTTTGTTGAAGACAAAAAATAAGAAATTACCTTATAACACTAACCCAACCAAATTCACTATTACACAGTACACCCATGTAATAAACCTGCACGTGTATCCTCTGAATCTGAAATGAAAATAAAAATAAAAATAAGAATAACCTGAGCTCTTAAAAAATTACCTCATTCATATCTTTTTTTCTTTGTTCATTTTCTATGTCCCTTTGGCACTCCACCACCTGTAACAAGCCCACACGCTGGCGTGTAAAGCTCCGTGGGAGACAGGTCCTTGTCTTTCTGGTTTCGAAGCTGCAGCTCAGAATCTGGAATAGTGCCTGCCACATTGTAAGCCATCAAAAAGTGTGTGTTAAGTGAAGGGAGGATAAAATCACACTCCCCCAGTGTCAATGAATCCGATGGGATGTGTTTGTGTTTATGGTGAAGGATGGGTTATCATAAATCATAAACCAACCCAAGACTAGGGCAAGCCTCCACTAAAATCCTATTAAAGTAAATGAAAGCCTGAGGGCTTCTGTGGAATGGCAGCTGCTCTCATTTCAGAATGGGCCTAGTTTCTCATTCAGCCAAAAGTCTTGTGCACAATTTCTCCCCCATAGCTCATTTCTTCCGTAATCCTTTTTGATGGAGATCCTTGCTTCGTCCCAGTACAATGACATTTCTTTCATGGCTGGGCTGACTGCCAAGGGCCCAGATAAAGCAGAAACTGGAGTGGAATATTCTTTTCTGGAATAGCTATAACCTTCCAGCTGCTTGGAGTTGTGTTATCTTCCGGGAGAATGACAGTCTGTTTCTCTCTTAGAAATGGAGAGGCTTTTCCACATTCCCATAGCATGTCTCCAATGGAGCAGGGAACAGATCCTTAAGTACCTTGGGAAGGGACTGGTCTTCCTGGAATTTTGGATACTCCAAAGCTTCCCAGACCATGCCATTCATCCTTCAGCTACTCAGTGCAAAGTTGTCCTACTCATGCTCGAATTTCTTTTCCTGGCCAGGAAGCGACTTCCAGGATTCTCTGAGAAATCATAATAGGAAGGGAATTTTCTCCCACCTTTCACTTAGGCATCTCAGTAAAGCAAGGGTCAGGGGCAACCAATTCCTGATTTCAGCAAAGCTGAAATAAAGCCATTTGAAGTCACTCTGTTGGAAAATAACATTAGGGCCCTAGAGAGAGTACATGGGAATTATGAATGGTGCAATCCTCAGACTGGGATTTTTGCCAGCATCCAGGTCAATTTAAGGTGGGTTCTCTCTGGAACACCTTTTTCAGGCACCCAGGTACGAGGACTGGATGAGGCAGGAGAGTGAAGGTGTGGCATGGGGAAGAGGAGGAGCGGAGAGGACTGTATGGGGCATAGGGACATGGTTTCTATTGCCTGAAGAGTATCTTCAATGTTGAGTCCTTTGATTTGATAATTCAGCCTCTTTTCATCTTTATGATATTTTAGAACTAAATATTTGAAGGAAATATGCTATGAACATTAAAGTTTCTATTCTGTAGAAACGAAACCAACCACCTCTTTCTCAACCTGATTTTTCTTTTTAGGAGTAGCCATTTTATGATTTCAGGTTTTCCTGTGTTCTGTTCTATACATTGACATTTTGGCCAAGCTTTCTGACATTCTCAAACTACTATTCTGGAGGGGATAAAAAGTTAATTTGAGTTTTCTGCTATTCAACGCATTTTCTTTTCCCTTACAAAATTACCTTGTATCTCCTCTTCTCACAAAATGCTAGCAATCCAGATATTGTTGAGAATATTTTAGAGAATTGACCTTTCTAGGTTGTTAAACTCTTTCAGCTCCTGGAAAAATAGATTACTTTAGAGGGGGGCTAAAGGGCTAAAGGAAGTCTTACACCTGCTACAATTCCCACTGCTAATGATTTTTATAGATGTGTTTCTCTGGATTCATTGTTGGAATGAATAATGAAAGGGGAGAAGAATAGACTCACTTGGTTGTTTGTCCTCATGCATATTGATTCATAAAACTAAAGACCTCAAGGGAACATTGTGAGCTAAATCCCTTCATCCCCCTGTCTCCAGGGAAGAATTTACTTGGATACTTCAAGACAGAAGGTCGACTGCACTTAACAGCCACCATAAGAAACTCTGCCTCTTTCTTTAGCCGTGTGCCTCAGTGTCTTATCAATTCTTGCAGGCAGGTAATTATTCATAAACTCTAACTTAAATAATTCCAAAACTCAGTAAAAAATGTGTTTGTCTATTTTATTTACTCCTGTATCTGCAATTTCTTGAGAGAATGATTGGCATCTAGTAGGCACTAACTAAGTGCCTTTTCGAATAAATGAATAAATAACTGAATGAATAAATAAGAATTAAGTTATATAACAGAGAAGGTGGCATAATCATTCAAGTTACCAAGTATTATTGAGAATTATTCGAGGCATACTGCTGTTTCGGCACTGTGTGGAGTTTGCAGACATGAAAGGGAAGAGTTTGTTAACCCTGGGTTTTGATTGTTTCTCGCAATCTAATAAGGGTGTGTCTCTAAACACAAGTAACCACAATCCAAAGAAGATTATGAAAGGTATAATCTAAAGCATAAAGAGGGAGCATGAAATAAATGCATGTGTTTGTGTTAGGATGAATAAAGATGGCATAGAGATAAGATGATGACAGGTTTTGAACTACTGTGGGACTTGGAGGTTGAAGGCCTTTCCAGGCAGAGGTGAGACACACAGTAAAGGAGGGGAAGGAAACCGCAGGGTTGGATCCACAGCCACATAATCTGGTGCGTCTTGAGGGCTTTGCATGGCTGTGTACGTATGTGATGGCGTTGGTGATGTGATGTATATGATGGAGCAGGTGGAAAAAAGCAGGAAAGGTTTGCTGGGTCTTCTAAAGACAGCTACTAGTAAGTTCAGAGAAAGGAAAGAATTATTCATGTCATGCAATCCCATACTGCAGGTACCATTAAGTCTAGATTTTTTTGTCTGTTTTGTTTACAATTGTATCTGTGGCTGGAATGGTGCCTGAAACATGGTTAATGCTGGATAAATATTTAGTGACTATGAAATACTAGTACTCTGAGGATGGCAAACACAGGTCATGCCTTTGTGAAACTGTTTGATTCCTTCTTGGTTTATATTCCCCCTGCCAAAGAACCTGCTTTCAAACTAGAAAAAAATCAAACAGTTATCAATAAAGGATATCTGGCTGAGTGTAGTGGCTCATGCCTGCAATCCTAGCACTTTGGGAGGCCAAGGCCAGCCTGCGCAACATGGCAAGACCCCTTCTCCACAAAAAATACAGAAATTAGCTAAGAATGGTGGTGTACATCTGCAGTCCCTCCTACTCTGGAGGCTGAGCGGTGATTGTGCCACTGCCCTCCAGCCTGACAGAGAGTGAGGACCCGTCTTAAAAATAAGTAATTAAATAAATATAGGATATTTAAGGCTAAGGCAGTAAAATAACATCTATATTCTTGGAATAATTTCAATATTTTGGGCTTTGGAGACATAATATATTTGGATACTGAAATAATTTCAGTTATAATTTTACAACTACTATCAATATGTTTTTGAGAACTTATGGAAAATAGCAAAGGTAACAGGAAAATGTATTGGCTAACATTGGCCCAACTTTTGAAAAGCAAATTCTACTGAGCAATATACTAGATATTGCTTGGTGGGTAGATCCTCTATAGTTCTAAATTATTATTAATTGGGTTATTTATAAGCACTTGGTGGCTGTTAGTTTTAGTTAGGCTGTACCACTCCTGGCTGGATGGTGGCTGGGGAAAGCTGCCATGAAGAGTTGGATCATAGAGGTAAGTATGTTCCAGCTATGCATTTTAAGAACAGCGTAGCAGCAGTAAAATCAGCATGGTGTATAGTCATTGGAATGGGTTAAGCCTTCTTGACTAATAGTAATAAACCCATCAGTAAGACAGTGGTCAGGTTATAAATGACCGAAGTTCTGCAAACATAGATGATGGCTGTAAAAATAGAGGATAATGTGTAGCTGAAAATTACCTTGGAACTGTAGTCTGGCAGATGGATATATACATAGTAGCAAATAACAGAACCTCTAGTCAGATTAATTTAAATGAGTTCCTAATATGTCTTCTAATACATAACCCAAGCTTGCCCACGAAAGTCTCCATTGTAGAGGGTTATTGTGAATTTCAAGTCAGTTAATGCTTGGTGAGCTCTGAGAGCAATGTATGATATAAAGTAAGGATTTAATTTTTTAAATTATTATTATAGTACTATAAACATCTTCAAATAAAATATTTATAAAAATTCAGCTGTAATTAGAAAATGACCTTCTTACATTTTATGAATAAAAAGTGAGAATGAGCAATAGTGCAAATATATTTGTTGATTTCTATAATTATTTCATACATTCAGGCAACAAACATTTAGTGAATACCTTCTATCTGCTAGCACTACCCTGGATGCTAGAGATGGAAAGATAATTACGGCAATGTATTTATTCTTAAAAAGCTTAGTCTATGGTAGGATCTGATAATCATAGCATGTATAACAACTAAACAACTTTAATACATATGTCTGATTTATAACTATCTCTGTTAGATCATAAGTTTCTGGAGGGACAAACTGCTTCATTTCCATGTTTACATCTCTAATAGCTAGAACACAGAATGTTTCCTAATATATGCTCCATATATGAATGCTGATATCTGATCACCTCAAAATGGACTCTTTGAAATTCAAAATGTGACACAGCAAATTTTTTTTTTAATGCAAACTGAGCTTTCAAGAGAAACAGAAATGCTCCAGTTGCCAAGATGGAAGATGGACTGAAAACCATAGTTGTGAACTCATGAGTTGATGCTGCAGCTACTCTGGCTGATGGTCCCAAGCACAAAGGACTTGTGCTTTAATGCCATGAGGCCCAGGAGTGAACTACTAAAGGATGGACTTCATAAAAAAGAAAACTGAATCCAAAGAAATGATTCCTAGACAAGACACATTTCTGAGCCAGGAAATAAGCATTGACTATATAAAATGTTATTTATAAAGATTATTTTAGTGACAAGAAAGCAAAATGAATTAAAATATGGGCACAAAGAATGTGTAAGATTGTAGGAAATGGTGTTCTGGAGGGAGAAGGAGATAATCATCAAATTAAGACTTTGTTAGTGTGCAAACTAAAAGTTTAAAGGTAACTTTTACTAAATAGATTATATGATTTCCAAGCTAGTAAAGGGCAAAACAATGATTAAAGAAAACCCAATAATTAATAGAAGGCAGAAAAAAAGAAAAAAAAAGAAAAAATGTATGGTAAATTACAAACACTAAATAAGATGATAGAAATAAATCTCAATCACAATTTTTAAATAAAATGAGTACAGATGGCTTACATTTGCAATTAAAAGTAGAGATTTTCAGATTGGATTTCAAAAATCTAGGGTAAGTTTATTTAAAGACACATAATTATTTTAAAAAAACAGCTCAGAGAAGTTGGAAAAAAGTGGGAAAAGATACACCAAGCAAATACTAAATTAAAAGGAAGTTGATAAATCTATATTAATATCAAAAAACCCTATGTACCACAACATTTATATAATTAGGTTGGTGCAAAAGTAATTACTGTTTATGTCATTACCTTCAATGGCAAAGGCTGCAATTACTTTTGCACTAACCTATTTATACAATAAACAGATATATTTTAATTTGAGCCTATGAAAGTTACTTTTGGAATATAAATATATATTCACTATAAAGGAATTACCGTTTTTCAGAGCAAAGACCATGAACTTTAGGATTTAGAGTCTGAGTATGAATTTTAGTTGATTGTACTAATACTTATATAATAGTAACCAGACAATAATAAAAATTTATATCATCTTTCAGCTACTCTATAAGTACATTTTAAAATTTAACTTTATCTTCTGAGTCATTCTTACTATTCCTATTTGAAAGATGAAGAAATTGAAGCTGATGGAAATTAAGAGATTTGCTCAATGACATGAGCCAACATGGGACTCAGATCCATACCTGTGTGATGTCCCAGTAGTGCTTTTAATCATGATGCTCCTGGGGCCTTGGTTTGCATAGAAACTCCTTGATAGATGTGAGAAGAACCTTGGGGACAGTTGAGCAACCCAGAGTAGAAGTAAAGATCTCAAGCACTGAGCAGTTTGACTAAGTGTCCACCGACGAGCCACCCAAGTGATGTGGAAGGAAATGGGGAAGAAGGACCTGTCCATCTTAGAGGTCTTTATTATGGTTGGGGAACTCAGCTGGAGCCTTGGAGTCAGTGAGTACTTCCATGAGTTATGGAAATAGGCAGTGCCAGCAGTAAATTCAATTTGTTCTGAAACATCCCTGCTATTCATTCCTAGGGCCACCACCCATAATTGCCCTCTATGTAAGGGTGAGTGGACAAGGGACCAAGTGAGTACTCCAACTTCCCAGGAGAAACAGATGCATTTTTTCTGATTCCCCACAGAGGCTGAATGGGTTAGTGGCATTTCTGGCTGCTTCTTTCATCCTAGTAGCCTAAACTCTAGAGTGCTATCTGAGTCCTAGTCTTTCCACACGTTGATGTTTTAGGGTTCTATAATGGCCATTTGGAAGATTTTTCTCTGCGGGATGCCTAGAGAAGTCTCCTTCAGTTGCCTAGAGAAGTCCCCTTCAGTTTCAATATCTTAAAAATGGATGTCTTTTGATTGGCATAAATTCATTCAGGCCCTTCTGGAATTTCCATTGCAAATGTCTAACATGCTTGAAATTATGGCTGCTCAGACAGCAGTGAGTGCTGCTGCAGGCATCTTGACCATCAGTCACTGGACAGTGGGAGGGAGTTTTAAAGTCTTTGTGCGTCTGGCATCCTCTCCTGACCCCATTTTCCAGGCAGAAATCTAACATCAGCCACACCACTGACACATGGGAGCTCTTTCAGCATTTCAATTGCTAACATTGAGCTTGTCTAGTTTCACACTGAGCCCACACCCAACACCTCTCTGTCATCCCACTTCACTTGGTATAATGCTTGTTTTAATTACACGTAGTTGACTTCGTAATTTATTTGACTTGGTGGGTGATATGGTTTGGCTGTGTCCCCACTCAAATCTCATCTTCAATTGTAGTTTCTATAATTTCCATGCTTTGTGAGAGGGACGCAGTGGGAGACAATTGAATCATGGGGGCTGTTTTCCTCATTCTGTTCTCATGGTGGCGAATAAGTCTCACAAGACCTGATGGTTTTATAAGGGGAAACCCCATTCACTTGGCTCTCATTCTCTTCTCTTCTCTGCAGCCATGTGAGACGTGCCTTCTGCCTTCCACCATGATTGTGAGGCCTCCCCAGCCACAAGGAACTGTGAGTCCATTAAACCTCTCTCTTTTGTAAATTGCCCAGTGTCAGGTATGTCTTTATCTGAAGCGTGAAAGCAGACTAATACAGTGGGGCAGGGAGGATAATTGCATTTATAAATTTAGCAAATATTTCTTGGGCACTTTTTTTTTTATGCCTGGCACTCCTCAGGGTTCTGGGGATACAATGGCAAGTCCAGCAGTCAAGTTCTCACCAAGTTTACCTTCCAGTGGATAGCTGCAGAAAGCAAGTATGTGCTGTGTGAGTTGGTGATAAATGCTGTTAAGAAAAAAGGGTATGGTAAAGCAGACAGGGAGCTGCTGGGATGGGGGGTGCTATTTCATACTGGGCATTCAGGGGTGCTCTTCCTGGCATTTGGGGGAGAGAGATAGATGTAGGAGATCAAGCCATGTGGAATCTGGGAAAACAGCATTTCAAGCAGAGACAAAATAAATACCAAGGTGCTAAGACAGGAGCCTGCCTGACATTTCTGAAGAAAGACAGGGAGGCTGGCATGGCTGAAAGATGAAGGCTGGAATAGTAGAGACTGAGCTTTAAGAAGGAGTCAAGACATTCAAGTCCTATAGGACTATGGGAGGAGACCTGGTGTAACAGAGCCATTTCAGCATGTTAGTTTCTGACTTTGACCTTGTTTTCAAGGTTAGTTTCTATAAGTCTTAGTTTCTTCATCTTTGATTTTCATGCTTTATTGAAATTCAAAGCCACCAAAGTATTTGAGAAGTAGAGTAACAAGACCTGACTTTGTTCTAGAAGATTCCTCTGGCAGTAGTTCAGCAATGTTTCTATCCACCACTGGATGAAACAGACTGTTTTTCATAGAGGAGGTTGATTAAATAAATACATTAAATTAAATGGGGAGACTAATTTTCTAGGATCATTTCTATGCACGCTTATCCTGGATTTAGCAGAAACATGTGCACTGATATTTAAAATGGCTCAAATACTTACTATTGACATAAAATAAATAGGAAACACCTAAACCAAAATAACGCAGTCTGATCCTTTCAACTTTTGGTCTTTCATTCCTTATTTATAATGCAAACTGTCCTGGAAGAGGGTACTATGTATTTCAGCTGCATAAAATGTCTGGCATCAAATTATGAGGACTTATGCTCAGTTATTTTTAGAGGAAGAGACTGTGAGAATCTGGGGTGAATCATACTTAAGTCAAAGACTAAAAGATGCAACTTCAACATATACCTGAAAACAAATAAAATCTTAGTTATGAGTTACCATCAGTTTTAGAAATAGTGATTGTTCATAGTCATATCCAATTTGAAATATATATAGAAAATGATTTCTTTTCCTATGTGCTTGAATCAGAATGAAATATCAGAATACCAAAACATTTCCTTTCCTTTGTTTCTGACGTTTTGATAATTTTTTATTCCTATACACTTAGGAAATTTATTGGAATAAAAAGTGAAATATATATGCCGCCCAAAATTTGTTAGTAAAATTATGATGACGCTTTTGTTGCCTGGAGTTGAAGGGTATTATCTTTTGAGGGCAGAAACTTTTTCTCCACATGTTCCTATTTTCTGAAAATATTTTCTTTCAGTTAATTTAGTTCCACACATTTTGGTTGGCGCGTTTGAATATGTAACTACATTATCGTATAGATGCAGGTAGAAGACTAATAAAAAGGGGCAGTTGTAGAGATCCAGCTATCTAGTGTTCCTCTGAGAAGTAAATTTTAAAACAAGAAACATTCAATTAGATTTCAAGATTGTCAAAAAACCACACTGCCAATAAACTGTGGAAGTGCAAACAATAGACTGTTGGAGCAGAGAGGAAAGAGAGAAGGCTGCAAAATTGCTGATTGTGCTAAAAAGAGCCAAAGGGCTTAAAGGCAAAAAAAAAAAGTTTTTTCAAATATGTTTTGAAAAAGTTTACCAGAAAGTACGACTGAAAATAAATAGGGAGGGAAAAATCCATGTTACTGACAATGGCTTAAGACTGAACTGGTTTTAAAAATCTGTGTCTGACAAGGCAAACCTATTTTGGGCAACTGGGACATAATAAAGACCTGGTTTATTAGAAAATGATTTCAGCAGCTGATGGCATTTCTGCATACTAATAGGCAGGACTTAGAATTTTCGAACATGCCTGCTGCTCCCTTACTAAAATGTCTATAAAGTAATTTGCCATCTAAGCTACTACCTTTACCCAGGAGTGAAGCCTGATTTTGCCTTCAGCTCCCGATCATTCTCATGAAACTGAAAAATCAGGTAGAATGTGTGAAGTCTCAAAGAGCTGATTAAAAGATGGGCAACCAAGGCTATCAGTTTTAACCCTATTCTTGCCGTTGGCTTCCTCAGTGTTACCATAGCCTTTGCACGCTTGTGTTTCTAATGTGTGATGATTACACTCCCCTAGCAAAAATATGTGGCTCAAGAACGTTTAGCATGTGTCATAAACATAAAGTGTTTGTGAAATATACAATTAGGAAGAGAATGGGGTGAAGTCAGTAAGAATTAAGTTATTGAGTTCAATCAACCCAGAGGTAATGTGACTAAGTAACTAGGTGCAGTCTAGGTAGACAAACTACCTTGATTTTCACCCCAGTCTTATTGTTTTCTAGCTGTGTAACCCAGGGCAAATGACTTAACTGCTCTGGCTCCTCATCCATAAAACTAGACTTAACTATTGTAAGGGATCCGTAAGACAAGATGCACAGTGTTCCATAATGCCAGTTATAATTATGAGAGAAAAATCCTCTTAGACTCAAAGAGAAAATGAGAAATCCTGGGACTACATTTACACATGTGAGAAGAAAGTCAACTTACAAAAGTTGGGCTCTAAACCATATTTTAAGAATACAGTAACTGTCAATGGAAGTTGAATCAATGTCATGTAAATAATGAGTGTTGCACAGCCTGCCATATGTCTACAGCCCTCAAAGGTAAAGATGAAATGCCGAACTCTGCCTTACCGTTCAGAAGGACAACTGGGAAGAGTAATGAGACTGAAAAGCTGAAATCCTGTTTGGTGACTATAAGATGGACTGTGAACTCATAAACCTCATAGAGATCTTGAGAAGCCACCTAGTTAAGTTTTCATGTAATCCATATTGAAGGCACTAAAGGCTGTGTATCTCTCTTCTCAACACTTTACACTCAAGAAGTTAGTACTAAATGCTTCCACAATGGTCAATTTACTTGCTCAAGGGCACCCACAGTTAGAAACGGAGTGAGGGCACTGGGCCCAGGTCCCCAGCTCTCCATTCGTCATGCCTTACATACTCTGTGATTGAGGAATCCCTTAAGAGATGCGAAAAAAAAAAAAAAAAAAGGAGTCCTTGCCACTGAGAATAGAAGGCTTTGGTAGCCCAAGAACTTAGGGGGCTGCCCTGAGAGCTCTAATGACCAGCAAAACTGAAACGCCATGCAGTAGACTAATTCACAAAAATCAGACCAAACAATTACTGAGCTTTTAACCAAATGCCAGATAGTGAGAGAGGGCCTAGGGATATGATGAAGAGGGGGTAAGAGAATTTCTGCCCCAGGGGAATCTCAAGGCCTGAAATGATATTGTGCCAGAATTGGGACTAGGAATGCTTCCTCATTCATTCAACATGTGTTTATTAAAGTTGTATGTACCAGGCACTGCTGTAGGCACCCAGAGATGGAATAAAACAAAATATTTTGTTGTACTTTGCAGATATGAAATCTTTTACAAATTGAAGGTTGGTGGCAATTATGCATTGAGCAAGTTGATTAGTGGCATTTTTCCACGGCGTGTACTTACTTCATGTCTCTGTGTCACATTTTGGTAATTGTCACAATATTTCTAACTTTCTCAATATTATTATATTTGTTATGGGGATCTATGTGTCGTGCTCTTTGAGGTGATTATTGTAATTGTTTTGGGAAGCCAGAAACTGCACTCATCTAAGATAGTGAACTGAATAACTGTGTATGTTCAGACTAGTCCACTGACCAGCCATTCTCTTATCTCTCTTTCCCACCTCAGACTTCCTATTCCCTGAGACACAATCATATTAAAATTTAGGTCAATTAATAATCTTACAATGATCTCCAGGTCTTCAAGTGAAAGGAAGAGTTTCAAATATCTCACCTTAAATCGAAAGTGAAAACTTATTAAACTTAGTGAGAAAGGCATGTTGAACCCAAGACAGGCCAAAAGCTAGGACACCTGCACCAAAGAACCAAGCTGTGAATGCAAAGGAAATTAAAAGAGCTACCCCCATGAATATATGGATTATAAAGAAAGTGAAGCAGCTTTACTGCTGACGTGAAGAAAGTTTTAGTGGTCTAGATAGACGATCAAACCAGCTGCAACATTCATTTAAGCCAAAGCCTAATCTAGAGCAAAACTTTAGCTCCCTTCAATTCTTTGAAGGCTGATAAAGATGAGGAGGCTACAAAAGAAAAGTCTGAAACCAGCAGAGGTTGGTTCATGAGGTTTAAGGAAAGAGGCCCTCTTCAAACCACAAAAGTGAAAGGTGGAACCGCAAGTGCTAATGGAGAAGCTGTAGCACATTATCCAGAGCATTTAGCTAAGATAGTTGATGAAGATGGCTACCCTATACAACAGATTTTCAGTGTAGATGAAACCGCCTTCTACTGGAAGAATTATGGAGTAAGTAACTACAGATGTGTTGGAAATTGCAAGAGAAATAGAATTAGAAGTGGAGCTTGAAGATGTGACTGAATTGCTGCAATCACAATAAAACTTTAATGGATGAAGAGTTGCCTCTGTGGAAGGGCAAAGACAGTGATTTCTTAAAAAGAAATCTACTCCTGGTGATGATGCCATGCACATTGTTGAAAGGACAATAAAGGATTTTGAATATGACTATAAATTTAATTGATAAAGCAGCAGCAGGATTGGAAAAGACTGACTCTAACCTTGAAAGAAGTTCTACTGTGGGTAAAATGCTATCAAACAGCATCACATACTTTAAAGAAATGAAGGGGGGAGGATCCAAGATGGCCGTTTAGGAACAGCTCAGGATTGCAGCTCCCAGTGAAAGTGCAGAGGGTGAGTGGACGCCACGTTTTTATTGCCCACAGACTAGGAAATTCCCAGGCGGAGGAGCTCCACGGCTGCCAGTGGGGCTGTTTCGGCCAGTGCCGCTGTGCCGGCTGGCACCGCTGCTTTGCCCCGCGTGGCTGCTTTGTCGGCGCCCTGGAGCAGCGGTTGTCTATACAAAATACACCGGTCCGGGTGCCCTTTTGGCTGGCGATTGGAGCCACGGGAAGTCGCCCATTCGTCTGTTTAAAAAGGGGACTGAGCAGAGAACCAGGACAGTAGAGTCCAGGGCAAAAAAA
>NW_016107423.1:2776647-2790190 GCF_001604975.1 Cebus imitator | reverse complement strand
GATCCCATCTGTGTCTCAAACCTTTCACAGGGTATGTTTAGCAATGCTGTCCACTGAGCACTTTTGCAGATGGGAGACTGAAGTTGCTAAAGGAAGTGACTTAGACAGCTCTGCTCACCAGGAAAACCAAGAGACTAGATTTAAGGACTTCTGATTTATAGGCAAAGATTTTTTTTAATTAAATGTATATTCTTCACCCCCCAAAAAAAAGAAATGGAGGAAGAGTCAATTGATGTAGCAAACTTCTTATTTGCCCTTTTCTTTAGAAATGACTATAGATCCCTCAACCTTCGGCACCCACCACCTCGATCCATCAGCAGCTATCAAAATTGAGGCAGGAACCTCTACCAGCAAAAACCAAAATAAAACAAAACAAAACAAAAACCCCTCACTAAAGGCTTAGATCATTGTTAGAATTTTTTTAGGCAATGAAGTCTTTTAAAATTATATGCATATGATTTTTGTTAGTCATGCTATTGCACACTTTGTAGACTACAGAATTGTGTAAACATAACTGTTATATGTACTAGAAAACCAAAAAATGTGTGTGACTCACTTTATTCTGATACTTGCTTTATTGTAGTTGTCTGGAACTGGACTGCAATATCCCAGAGGTATTCCTGTATTTAATTGGGATTGGAAAATAGCTACACAGTGTTAAGAAAGCCTGTAATAAGGCGATTTGATTTAGCTTAGGAAGTCAGGAAAGGAGCCGTTGAGATCTGAAAAATAACTAGATGTTGACCAGTCAAAAAAGGGACAGATGATTATCTTTGTAGAAGGTAATCTTGTGCAAAATCCATGAGATAGAAGTTTAAGGGGTAGGAGGCAAATGGAGAGACGAACGTAGTCCACAATGCAGATGAGGCTGAAGGTGTGTGTTGGGGGAAGGTAGTGACCAAGTAGAGCCTTTCAAACCTCATGATGCAGTTATCAATTTTACAGAGAGCAATGGACAGTGGAGGAAGAACTTTAGGCTGAGGTATCACCTGACCTTCCCTGGCCTTGAGGATGGATATAGGTAGAATGTTAAGAAGGCCAGAGTCTAGGTGGGAGATGAAGATTGCTTGGATCAAGAGAGATGCGGTGCAGACAAAGAAGAAAATGGTCTTGATGATGCATTTGACATGAGCGAGGAAACATGAGTTACCAGTTATGAATTCTGGGTTTCTGGCTTGTGAGTGTGGGTTGATGTGGTTCCATTCATTGAGATGGGAAGCACTGGAAGGGGATCAGATCTTTGGGGAAGGTCATGGAATTGATTTTGGACATAAAATTATTGAGATTCCTTTGATACGTGTTTGTGAAGAGTTCAGGGAGGCAGTTAGTTATATGAGTCAGATCTTCTGAGGAGAGATGCAGCCTCAAGAGGCATGGATCCACCAAGAGTATCTGTTCTCTGTAGAAACGAATTCAAACTCGTTTTCCAGATCCAGACTCTGAGCCAGCCATGCCAACACAGGAAACCCCACTGAAGCCCTGGCTTTTTGTCTACTACCAGAAATATCCCATTGTTTGTAAGTTGGCCATTGAAAAGACCCCTCTCTACCAATGCAGGCAGGGACAAAGGCTGGGGGCCTTGGAATCGACCTTCATTTCTCTCATCTGAACGCCATTCTGGAATGAGGAATGTGTTTTCTTCCCCACTATGAAGTCGTAAGGTGCCCCTTGACCTGTTAGATGCTCATTGTTTGCCTCTCTGCTTCCTACTAGGGGACAATATAGGTTGGATGTTAAAATAACTAAAACATAGGCTTTGTAGGCAGACAATATCTGGTTGAAATCTCAATCTGTGACAAATCTAACTACTTGAAGCTTCAAATTCTTCATTAATAAGATGGAAGTGATCTTATATTCACCTAATAGTTTTGTTTTGAGGATTAAAGAAGATAATATGGGCAAAATGCTTTAGTACAGTGCTACAGTGCTGAAACATGATATGTTTTCTTTTTTGTATCTTTCTTTCCTTTTTTTTTTTTTTTGAGATGAAGTCTCGCCGTGTTTCTCAGGCTGGAGTGCAGTGGTGTGATCTTGACTTACTGCAATCTCTGCCTCCTGGGTTCAGGGGATTCTCCTGCCTCAGCCTCCCAAGTAGCTGGGATTATAAGCATGCACCACCTTGTACAGGTAATTTTGGTATTTTTAGTAGAGATGGGGTTTCACCATGTTGGCCAGGCTGGTCTCAACTCCTGACCTCCAGTGATATACCTACTGCAGCCTCCCAAAGCACTGGAATTTCAGGCATGAGCCACCATGCCTGGCCTAAAACGTGATATGTTTTCAATGAATGAAAATCATGGCTTTATTTATTCTTAATCATGCATTCTGATTTTGTGTCATGGTGACTCAATCTGAAAATTGCCATCATTAGAATTGAGGAGATGATATAAAACAAAAAGTCAATATTGTGTCTAACTGTAAATTTTTATGAAAAGAAGGAGAAAGCATATTTTAAAGACTAAATTTTTATTTGTGGAAGATTTATTAATTTCAGAATTTCATCTACAGGCTCACATGCATACAAACCTACAGGTGCACATACATGTGTCCTCCTGCACAGGAAGTTGATGGTTACAGAATCCACCTGAAGATACCAACTCCAACACAGGTCTTTGGGTCGAACCTTCAGTGGGAATTTGATAGCAGGACCACCAAGCTCTAAATGCTTTTGATGTCTCTTTTACAATATCTAAGAAGCTTACACAAATCTTTCCATTTAACTTTTTTTTTTCATTTTATAGGTGATAATTTTACTAACCAACCTCAGAATCTGTTCTGTCTTGGTTAGCTCTATTAACCATTGCACAGCCATTGCTGGGATAAGATTGATCTTTGGGAATCTCCCGAGTGTGGTACAAGGTGGTCTTAGTGTTTGTCATCCATTCTTTCCTAGTTAGGTTTCAACTTCCAATATCCGTCTGTGTTTCTAGGCAGTTTTAGAAAAAGAATTCATCAATTCTTTTTCCAGTCCTTCATGATTGATTATTAATATTGGCACAACTGTTAAATCATTATTCCCTAATCAGCCTAATATTTGGTAACATGCTTTATAAGGGTAATTGTTATTCTTAACTTTATTCTGATGATCACCAGTGATCACTGCAATAATTGTTCATGTAAAATTAAATTCAAATGGCCCCCTAACAATTTAGTGTGGACAGCATTCACAGTGGCACACAGTTATTTCTTCTTTAATTTAGTCTCTTTTGCAGAAACTCTCACCAATTAGGTATGATCTTTTCAGGTAGTAGGAGACACACATAGTATTGCTCCTTTGATTCAATTATCATTTCAAGCCAAAAAAGCCACTCAGCTACTCCTATTGCCTGGTTATACAATAGCAATTTTATTTCCTTTCTTGTATCTGCCCATTCTTCATGAAACATCCTTCAGGTAAGTGACAGAGTCTTAACCGCAGCCTATAAAAAAGAAGCAAAGCATAGCCTTCTCTAAAATTTCTAGGCCCTGAATTTAGAATCAGAGCCCTCTGGCATTTTACTTTGTACAAATTACCTGACTAGTCCAAGGCTCACCAATAAATAGGAATGAGAACAACTGTTCCTACCTCTGAGCCATGTGGAGAGTGTTCATCTGGAAAATGTAAGCTTTTCAGCCTGTGAGGTCTTGAATATCTGTAAGCTGTTATTAGTCAACTTCCTTTTAAATAAATATATCAGGAATTTAAATCACACACAGACATACACGCAAATCAATGTAATCACCATACATATTGCATTAGGTTCATGCCTAATTACCTGTATTGTTCTCCCTTTGGTCATTTTCTTCCATTGCCTCTGCTGCAGACACACATGAACTGAAAGAACATGAGGATCTTCTTGGCACATACACACATGGACTCTCCCCAGCCAGAGTTTCCCATGTAGGTTTAACTACGAAGAAATTCAGGGGAGGAAGAGAATCTGAGCTGTAATACCCTGTGGCTAGTCTAGGTTTCTGATTAGCCATTGCCTTATGCTGGTTATTTTCATTCTCATTTCTGGAGGCCTTGAGCTTATTCATTAGAATTTTCTCTTGCTATTCATTTTCTAAATGCAGCCATTTTTCTGGAATGATATTGCCTGTCAATCAAAAACAAGATACTGTTAACTATTATCAATACATTTTTTATTTCTTTTTTTCCATTCCTCTTTTCCCATGGGCTTTTAAAAAAGCATTTCCCGTTAATAATGCTTAATATTTGGATAATACTTAACACACTCTCAGGTACAGCATATTGGTTAATTTGAACCTCAAAACAACCTTACTTAATATGGCATGGAAAACAGGAATGGCTATTAGCTACTTTGTTCTTTGAATGAAGAATCTCTGTTTTCCTTCTTTGCTAGGTACTACTAGCAGAAAAGAGATTGAGATCCTCTTTGCTGACCTCAAAATAGTGTTTTTAACTGGACGTAACACTGGGCAGAATGCTTTAACTCTCCTTGTTTCTTTTTCCTCATTTACAACAAATGGGGTAGATTTGATCATCTTCAAAGTCCGTTTATCTTTAAATTGGGGTTCTATGTCATAAAATATTTATTGTGGAGTGCTGCTAATTCTAGAGCTATGAAGAGTCGTAAGGCACCCTCACTGTCTTCTAATAGCTACGATACAGCTGGAGGGGAGCGGATGCCAATGAGAAGATAAATGAAGATCCAAGTTTAATTTTCTAGGTCCTATATGACTGACATGCAAAAATAAGTGCTATAAGGGAGGAGGGAAGGTCATTATTTCTCCAAACTATTGGCAAATGGATTGACAGCTGGATCTTGAAGTTTCAAAGTAAGGGAGAAGCCCTCCCCTTAACATTGACTATAGACTGATGTAAAGAGGATTAAGAATAAAAATGGTGTCTATGGATAAAAGGAGAATATTTACATTTAAAAAGTCAGTATAATGGAAAATACATTTGTGGGGTGGGGAGCAACGTGCATCAGTTTAAAAGCTAGTATAAAACTTATCATGGAAATTTTATAATAAAGGACTTCAAGCAATTTTTTCATTTGTTTTAATATTCTGCATTTCTGGGGCATTGGATGAAAATAAAAATTAAAGCAAGTCTCTAAGCAGAAAAAGATATGCAAGGATAATGGAAAATTTGGGGAAATAGCTTTTAGGGCTGAAATTTCTGTGTGTATTTTTCCTGAGTTTAATGCTTTTAAAGATGGCGCCCTGTGAGTTACCATGACAACCTACAGGTATCATCTTTAGAAGGCTAAGGCTACAGATCTCAACTCAAAGTATTTTGTCCATACACTTTTGGAAGAAGCCTGTTGATGTACTGTAGAGGGAATGCACAAAACATGAAGCGGTCGATGCTATTATGGCCCATTTCTTTGAAATAGTATTAGCCTGGTTGAAGTTGCTTTTATAGTTTTGAAGGACCACTTCTTTCCATTTCATCATTGCCTTTAAAGTTTGAAGCATACTTCATTTTCAGCTCCTTATTGAATGTCTCTTAAGACAAGGCAAAAATAAAGGCTAAAGCTCATTTCCTGTGTTCATGATTCTTTTAAAAAGGAAAAAAGATTCAAGTGTTTTTGGTCATACTGTAATTTTGAAGTTGTTCTTTGTCCTTGAGCTGTGTTTTCTCAGGATACTATTTTTCGGAATAAATCCAGACAAAGAATTGACAACTAACTTGTAGTTATGAAGAAAAGTGTCGGAAGATACAGACGACATAAAAGATCCTTGGAACATAGTTGTTTTCTGTCAAGGCTGTAATGAGGGCGGGTACCTGGGGCAACAATACCTTTGGCAGCTGCTACACTGTAACTCACATAGCCATTGAAGTTTGGCGAATTCCTCAGACAGCGTGGGAAACTGAGATTCTTTGTTGAGTCATTGAAAATAAATATCTCCAACTGGTTCAGGCAAATGAAACCTTTAAAAGACCCTATTTCTAAAGGCACTTGTGATATTAATTGCTTAGCGTGATTTATCATATAAACAATCTAAAACTCAGATTGAGGAATTAGGTATGTCACATCAAGTAGAATGACATGAATTTGATTTTTTTCAAAGTTTTGTCCTATACCCCAACTTAGGCTGGTGAGACACTTCTTAGCATTTATGAGGACGGATTTGGATTCTGGATTTCACACTGGCAGCTGAACCTAGACAGAATAGCAGCACTGTGCAGCCATTCTCACAGTTGTTGATGGATCTCGATGCATTACTTGCCTCAGTGGTGTGGCGTTTTGTAGTTTACATCAGTGATAATCTGATGCCCTGAGGATGTCGAGTTATTTGGTGAGTTTGAAATAATTTGTTCTTGCTTTCTGTGAGGTTTCTGGTCTTCCAGTTGTGGTTGCTTTGCAATAAAAACTGAACTATGTAAACATTGAGTATTCAATACGTTTTATTTGTAAGAATCATCTTAAGTATATATTGCATAATGGCACTACAAGAACTTAATGAGAGTAGGTGAATAGCCATATTATGGCATAATTAATGAAGAGAAGAGGCTTTGCTAGGTTGTTTAACTAATGTGTCTGTTGAAGTAATTGAGCCGACTTTAATGGGCTTTGGCGTTGTCTTAGCATAAAGCAATGTCCATAAAAATTAATGGTAATGATGTTTTTTACTTATGAGAATTCACTTAACAAGTGGTTTTTCAAGAATAAATTACCTGCATCGGGCAGACTAAGCTTGTACTCATCAAAATCACTCACCCAGATAAGTGAAGGAAGGCTTAAACATTCACATTCCATTTCAAAAGTTCTTACTACTGAAAAATTTACAGAAATTGAATAAGTTAGGAAAATATGTTTGAAATAATTTCCAAAATTCAACCTGGTAAAAGTTACAATACCAAACTGTAACAGAGCTGGGTAGTATTAGGCAAAATAAAACTAGCAGCCTGTAGTCATTCTCCCTCTCTTTCTCTTTGTCTCTCTAATGACACTTCATAACAATAATTTGATACAATAGAATCATTTTGTATAAGTGACCTGACCTATCAGTTGAAGAAAAAGAAATAGAATGATGTATTGACAAAAGCAGTTTTTAATTCAGTCCAAGTTTTACTTTGAATTCTAACAGGAAACATGATTTTTACCTTGTCTGTCTTTCTAAATATTCATGAGACATATCACTTGCAATCCTGAAGTGTGTGAGCCATTTCCATTTGCCATTGGAAAACAGCAGTTCTATCCATGTGAGGGTGTTGACAGATGAACAAATGTCACTCGTGAGAAAGAAGAATGGATTAGGGATTAATGGGAAAGAGTAGGAGCACTGGTTTTGATAATAGTTAAGTTAAATCTATTTCTTTCATTTTGTTGTTTGGAATGCAGGGATGCCATGCTAACTCACTGCAGCCTCAAACTCCTTGGTTTGAGGGATCCTCCCACCGTAGCCTCTGAACCTCAGCCTCAGCTGGGACTACTGGTGCACCTCCATGCCTGGCTAATTGTTTTTATTTATTTATTTATTATAGAGGTGGAGTCTATCTTTCTATGTTGCCCAGGCTGGTCTGAAACTCCTGGCCTCAACCCATTCATCTACCTGCCTTACCAAGTGCAGGGAACACAGGTGTGAGCCACCATTCCCGGCTGAAATCAATTTCTTAATTAAAGAAATAGTGCGTATTTGTATGGAGCATGTGTGTTTACAGCTCTCCTTGAAAATAGCTTGGATTTCCTGACCAACATGGAGAAACCCCGTCTCTACTAAAAAATACAGAATTAGCTGGGTGTGGTGGTGCATGTTTGTAATCCCAGCTACTCGGGAGGCTGAGGCAGGAGAATCGTTTGAACCCAGGAGGAGGAGGTTGTGGTGAGCCAAGATCGCACCACTGAACTCCAGCCTGGCAACAAAAGTGAGANGGAAAGTATTACAAAGGGAAGGAACACATACAAAATCATCTGTTGAGCTTTTAAAATATTGATAGCTACACTTCCCCTAGATTGTCAAATCCAGATCACCTGGATGCAAAAGAGTAAAGAGGTATGTACTAAGATCCCCTTTCATGATTACACATTTGTCCATTTTCTTTTTAGTTGTACGAAATTCTGTTTTTCTACATCATGAAGGTAAGCTATTGTGTGTGTGTGTGTGTGTGTGTGTGTGTGTTGAACACCTCTAATTGCTTACCTATTTATCATGTAATATACTTTATTTCCTGCATTGAATTTTACCATATCTAACAATAGTATATTCACACCAGCTTTCTTTCAGTGTAGAATTTTTAATGATGTGTGCATTTCTAAACTTTCTATTTTTGTATGTAATTTGATTTTTAATTGACAAAAATTGCATATATTTATCCTATACAATATGAGGTTCTGAAATACATATATATATGTACATTGTGAAATGGGTCAGTAGAACTATATGTATTACCGTATGCATTATCTCACATACTTACTTTTTGTGGTGAGAACACTTAAAAATCTACTCTTTTAGCAATTTTCAAAATATAACACATTATTATTAACTATCATAACCATGGTGTACAATGGAGCTCTTGAATTTACTCCTTCTATCTAACTGAAATTTTATATTCTTTGACCATCGTCTCCTGGACTCCCCAACATCTCCCCAGTTCCCAACCCCTGGTAACCACCATTCTACTCTCTGCTTCTATGAGTTCAAACTTTTTTAGATTCCATATAGAACTGGGAGAATGCATAATTTATCTTTCTGTCCATGTCTTATTTTACTTAGAAAAATTCACTGCAGGTTAGCTTCTCCCTCTACCAATCTTTCTTCCTTTGCTTGCTCTCAAATGTTCTTCCTGAGAACACTTCCAAGAAAACTTCTCACAAGCAAAACTCCCTCAGAAGGTAATATACCTTAAGACAGCTATCACTGTAGAATTTAAAAGTAAAGTTGATGTAAAGGTATTTAATTTCATTAAAAAGAAAAATTTTCCCAGTGAGCCGAAATCGTGCCACTGCACTCCAGCCTGGCGCCTGTAGTGAGCCACGACCGCATCACTGCACTTCAACACACTGACATTGTGTCTCTTAAAAACAAACAGACAAACAAAAAACCTAAGAACAACAAAAAAGAATCCAATGGCACAGATTGTATATCTCATCTTAAACAAACAAAAGCTAATGAACTAATATAAACACATCAAAATTGATTATTTTTCTTTAACTTTGGGAACTATTGGGAGACAGAGGCAGTAGGATCACTTAAGGTCAGCAGTTCAAGACCAACCTGGCAGACACGGTGAAACCCTGTCTCTACCAAAAATACAAAAATTAGCAGGGCATGGTGGTGTGCACCTGTAATCCCAGCCACTTGGGAGCCTGAAGTGGGAGACTGGCTTGAACCTGGGAGGTGAAAGTTGCAGTGAGCCAAGTTTGCACCACTGCAATCCAGCCTGGGTGGCAGAGTAAGAGTCTGTTGGCAAAAAAAAAAAAAAAAAAAAAAAAAAAAAAAAAAAAAAAAAAAAAAAAAAAAGAAAGAAAGGAGAGAAAGAGAGAGAGAGAGAGAGAGAGAAAAGAAAAGAAAAGAGCTTAGATTTTTATTTGGAAATCTGCCTCTCCCTAATGTTTATTTGGAAATCTGGTGGAGGTGCATGGGGGAGAACAGAATGTTTGATGGAAGTCAATGAATGCTTAGCATTTCCCGCCATTCACTTGGTTCATTTTGAGCCCATGATTCAAGGCAGACCCCTCAGAATGTATGTCAGGAAGTTTGCTGTGCATGTAGCCTTGATTCTGGAAATATATATCCCCTAGAACTGCGACTCCCAATGGAGAGCTTTTGCAAGGAGTCAACACAGGAAATGGAACTTAGGAGAAGAGAAACAGAATCCTGGTAAACTCTACTGAGCCTCTGTTTTTAACCACTCTTGAGGCAATGCTTATCCCAGAAACTGAGATATAAAAACCAATATAGTTTCTTTGTTTTAAAGTTAGTTGAGTTGAGCAGCAGCTGAATAAATATTAATAGATAACGTTGCTCACTACGGCAAAATTGGAAAACAGAGAAAGGTGAAAAAATGAGTTACGATAACCTTTGATTTAATTTTGATGTATTTATTTCTGATTCTTTTTTGTTTATCTCTACAGAAACAGGGAACTACGATTACAATTCTAATGTATTTTTCCATTATTTTTCTTATCACTGCAAATACATAATAATTTTAATTTGTATTAACCTAGGATTGTTTTTACATATATAGGAATATGTCCTTCTTTTTACAAAATAAGAATCAGATTATATTAATTTTATATCCTTGCTATTCACATCAAATTTCTTTCCAAAAAGTTTGTAATAATTCTACATTCCCAACCACCTCGTCAAAACCAGACATTATCACTTCTTGCCATATCTACTAATCTAAAAGGCAAAAATGCACAAAATACTATCATATTATTATATTGGAATATATTTATTTTACGACTGAGAAGCTGAATGTTTGCTTAAATGTTTATTGACCATTTACATTTCTCCTGCTAATCATGATTCACATCACTTTTCCATTTTCTTATTGCTATTTTACTGCTTTTCTAAAAATTTGACTTTAGGCTTTTCTTTTTCAAAGTCAGTTATTGTAAATAGGTAGTGCTGCCCTGGTGGTTATTTTAGCACTTACTGGTACATCACAAATGGGGTCTTGGGACTGCCACCTGTCCTAATTCCAACCTAACTATGTAATCGATTTTTCTTTCTCAAAAGTAGTAGCTAGGCCAGGAGCGGTGGCTCATACCTGTAATCCCAGCACTTTGGGAGGCCAAGACGGGCGGATCACTTGAGGTCAGGAGTTCGAGACCAGCCTGGCCAACATGGTGAAACCCCGTCTCTACTAAAAATACAAAAATTAGCTGGGCGTGCTGGCCTGTGCCTGTAATCCTAGCTACTTGGGAGCCGGAGGCAGGAGGATTGCTTGAATCTGGGAGGTGGAAGTTGCAGTGAGCCTACATCGTGCCAGCCATTGCACTCCAGCCTGGGCAAAGTGGCGAGACTCCGTCCAAAAAAAAAAAAAAAAAAAAAAAAACCCCAAAAAAAAAAAAAAAAAAAAAAAAAAAAAAAAAAAAAAAAAAAAAAAAAAAAAAAAAAAAAAAAATTTATTTAAATTTAAAAAAAAAAAAAAAAAAAAAAAAAAAACTTGTCTATTGTTCATTATGTGACATTGTATCTCACAGATGTGATTTTATTTAAGGCACTTAGTGTAAAATCCTGCTGGGGAGTGTGACACAACTCTTTCTTCCCATAAACTGTCATCTACCAGCCTGCAACTTTATTTACTAGAAAGAATACATTCTGGTTTCTGAAAGCAGTATTTATTTTTTACAGAATCACAGCATAACACCATGTCAATTCTTACTCAAAATGTCGTTTCCTTATACTCGGATGCTAGATCATTTCCCAGGGATAAGAGTTAGGGAAACAACTTTTAAGTTCAAGTCTACAAAAGCTCTACTGTCAAAACTTGCTTTTTATTGACGAGTAAGTAAAGTTGGCAGTGTATTTTACTGCTGTGTAGTAAAGATAGATCAATATAAAAAAAAGAAGAAAGAGAAAGCTTGCTCAGTTGAAATCTTTATGATAAGCCAAAATTATTAGTTCTACTTTTCTTCTGATGATGAAATTCTAATTGCCAACAGAGACTTGGTGATTTCATGATGATAATAAAAGATTTCTCCTTTGTGACTTTCTTGACCCCACCTAATAATTAGTAATCAAAAGGATTTAAAAAGTGACATAGAGTCATTTTAGTATATATTTAGTGCTGTTCCCCCATATCTAGATGCATTAATGTGGGTTGTAACACTGTTTCTTAGTGTTAATTACTACAAAACCTGAGCCATCCGCATTACGTTTTTCTCACTATTTATTTTATGTGTTTGACTTCTTGGTCATATTTATTATAATATTTGCTAAAAGTTGCCTTTTGAAAAATTAAAAGGCACTTGTTAGGAAGAAGAACAAAATCTCTTCTGTCTCATAGTTCAAGTATAAATTTTGGCCCTGACTGGGTTAGTCTGAATTCTATCATTCTTTGGCATGTAGACACACACACACACACACACACACACACACACACACACACACAGAGCAAATATGTAATATGTACATTATATATGAAAATATATATGTGCCATTTAAAGATTTTTGAGAAATAGATAAGTAAGCCAACAATTACAATAATGTCTGAGAAATATTTATTAATTCATTGAAGGAGGAGGCATTGAGCTACATGAAGTCAAAGGAAAGAGACCTAAATGCCCATTTTCCCATCTTCTAATTGTGGCCTCAGGCCTGTGGGTTTCCTTCTGCTTTCTCCACTTCTTCATCTAGAACCACATTAGGGCCTGATTTTCCTTGAACAATCAGCAAAGAGGTAATAATAGGTTGGGAGGGCTATGGGATGGTGATACAGGCAGGGATATCCAGAAACAGCAGAGCTGTGGCCAGATGAGTACATGAATTCATGACCAGGTAAAGAGAAAGAAGGAAGGGGAAACAGCTGGGAAATCTGCTAGGAATGAAAGGGAGGAAAACCTTAGAATACCAGGGGTAGAAGAAGGGGAAGACTGGAGAGCTCTGACTCGGTGCCACACAGAAGGGGACAAAGTTTGTGCAGAGACAGCACCCCTGCCTGCTGCCTGGAGACCAGCACTGGCACAACAGAGCCTTCAACTTTCCCTTCTCCACTTACCACATTCCCAAGCTTGTGAATCCTGCCCCTCCACACATCCTACCCGCACCCTGTCCTCACCATCCTGACTACCAGTGAGACTCCAGCTTCCTCATGTCCATCTGGGGAACTTCTGAACCACAATCCTTTCTGCACTTCTCTTTCTGAAACACAAATCAGGTTATAGTGCCCCTTATTTAAAATCACTTTGGATGGGCAAAAGACTTAAATAGATATTTCTCCAAAGAAGATGCACAAATGGCAAATAAACACATGAAAAGATGCTCATCACTTACCATTAGGGAAATGCAAATAAAAACTACAATGAGATATCACTTTATACCCATAATGATGGCTACTATCAAAAAAACAGAAAATAACAAGTATTGACAAGAATATGGAGAAATTGGAACCTTTGTGCACTGGTGTTGGGAACATGAAATGATGCAGCTGCTGTGGAAAACAGGATGGTGGTTCCTCAAAAAAATTAACACAAACACCATGTAATTCAGCAATTTTACTTCTGCGTATACATCCAAAAGAATTGAAAGTACGGACTCAAATTGGTATTTGTACAGCCATGTTCTTAGAGGCATCACTCACAGTAGTTAACAGCTGGAAGCAACCCAAGCATCCATTGACAAATGAAGAAATTATAGTGTATACTTGCAACAGAATATTATTCAGCCTTCATGCCTGTAATCCCAGCACTTTGGGAGGCCGGGGTGGATTGATCACTTAAGGTCAGGAGTTTGAGACCAGCCTGGTCAACATGGTAAAATCCTGCTTCTACCAAAAATACAAAAATAAATTAGCAGGGTGTGGTGGTGCATGCTTGTAATCCCAGCTACTCTGGAGACTGAGGAAGGGAGAATTGCTTGAACTCGGGAGGTGGAAGTTACAGTGAGCCAAAAAAGTGCCACTGCACTCCAGCCTGGG
>NW_016107423.1:2699084-2776634 GCF_001604975.1 Cebus imitator | reverse complement strand
AAAAAAAAAAAAAATACACACACACACACGCAGACACACGAGTCTCACTGTATCACCCAGGCTGGAGTGCAGAGGCACTTTTTTGGCTTACTCAGGTATATATATATATATATATATATATATATATATATATATATATCTCATTCAGCCTTAAAAAAGAAGGAAATCCAGACACATGCTGCAATAAGGATGAAGCTTGAGGGCATTGTGCTAAGTGAAATAAGCCATTCACAAAAGGACAAATACTTTATCATTTCAGTTATGTGAGGTACCTAGAGTGGTCAAGTTTATAAAGACAGAGGGTCGAGTGTTGCTTGTCAGGAGCTGAGAAGCAGGAGAATGGGGAGTTCTTTTTTAATGCACAGAGTTTCACTGGGGAAGGTGAAAAAGTTCTGGAGCTGAATAGTGATGTTGGTTGCACAATTATGTGAATGTACTTAATACTACTGAACTGTATGTTTAAAAATGGTTAAAATGGTACAATTTACATTATATATCCGTTAGAATAAAAAAATCACTTTGCATCTTACCATTAATATTAGGATAAAACCTCAGTTTCTCAGCATGACAACACCTGTCTATCATGATGTCGTTCCTAGTGCATCTCTTTAGCTTGTCATTTGTCCCTTGGCCCAGATTCCCAATGCCTGGCTCTTCATTGTTTTGTAAGACTCAGCTCAGCCTTCATCACCTTCCCTGAGAAAGCATCCTTGCCTCCCCACCACCTCCCTTCCCACCCCCGATACTAGGTTCTACGTTCTTCTTGTCTGGGTATGCCTCCTTCTTCTTATCATAGCGCCTTATGCACACTTCCATCTATCTCATGGAATTCAACATTGTAAAATTAATTTTTTTGGTGAACTCTTATTAGACTGCAAGCTACCTACAGGTAGAGACTGTCTTTTATCTCTGTTGCTCTACTGTTTAGGACATGGCCTTATACATTGTAGATACTTAATATACGTTTGATATCTGAACCAAGGAATGGAAGTAATTGAGGAGGGGAGGAACATTCCTCATCTCATCTATGAATTCCCAGCTCATTTCATCTATAAACTCTCAGCTCATTTCATCTACAAATTGTAATAATAATAGCAACTACCTCTTAGGGCTTTTTGAGAATGATGTGACATAATAATATTCATAAAATAAATAGCACCTGACATATAGTAGTTGCCCAATAAATGTTAGATGTTATTCATCATTTTTTTTTGAGACAGAGTCTCACTCTGTTGCCCAGGCTGGAGTGCAATGGCACGATCTCAGCTCACTGCAACCTCCGCCTCCTGGGTTCAAGCTATTCTCCTGCCTCAACCTCCTGACTAGTTGGAATTACAGGCACATGCCATCATGCCCAGCTAATTTTTGCATTTTTGTAGAGATGGGGTTTCACCATGTTGGCAAAGCTAGTCTTGAACTCCTGACCTCAGGTGATCCACTCACCTTGCCCTCCCAAAGTGCTGGGATTACGGGCGTGAGCCACTGCACCCAACTGGATGTTATTCACTTTTATTGTTAAATAACCCATTAAACTTTTAAAATGAAGTCTTTATGTGTTCTTCATAAAAAGGATTGAATAAGGAAAAGATGACGTAAATGGCAAGGAACTGCCAAAGACAGACATCAGTCCTTCCATATTCACAGGATGCCCTGCAGTCTGTCCTCAAAGTTGGTGAGAGACATGCCTCCTTGACATAAATAGATGGGTGGTGGGATGGGGAGGAAGCTTTCTATTCTAAACCAGCCTCTCACGATGAGACTATGGATCTAACCACTCCCCAACATATCAGCCTCAATAACTCCTAACCTCCTCCGGAAATGGCTCCTCCCTTGGGTAAGGGGGACCTCCCTTAGGATGATCTTGGAGGCGAATCACCCTTTTTGTCTGCTTGCAACTGTGCCAAGAAGCCCGAGCTCCCTGCCCAACCCCACTCCCATGGCCTGACCACGTCAGAAACTGTGAGTGTTACCTTCAAGTCTTCTTTACCCCGTTCATTGAGATAGTTTCCTGGGTCCAATTATGAACAAAGAACATGCTTAGGAATGTACCTTCTCTCAGGACACTCCTGAATTTGCCAAGGTGATTTTTCTCTTTTCTCCAGGATATGCAGCTATCAAAGAAAATTAAAAAAAAAATTATGACATAATGTAATCTGGTGGCCCTTTCTCTTTGCCAAGTTAGAGCAAGGAAAGTGTAAGACATCCAAAAGTTTGTTTCCTGCATGGGTGTTATTTGGCCTAAAAAAAATAAAGGAAGCCCTTGGGAGAAAATCTTGGAAGCAGGGATACCTTTACCTAAAAGAAGGATACATTGGAAAGAGAACTATTTAGATGGAATTGACCTGGCCTTCCAGGTCTTGTCACGAAGCAGAGGCAGGATCGACAGCCTGGGGACTAAGACGATAAACATTTTGTACAAGCCTGTGGCATTATGGATTTCTCAATGATTGTTTTTCCAGAGTGATCAGAGTAAAAGTTTGGAAACAAAGTTTCCTGTGCTCATCTTTGACACTGTAAAGAGAAAGGAAGCTGCAGAGGCTTTAGCTCTTCACATAATCTGGGGTGTGTGTGTGTGTGTGTGTGTGTGTGTATTTAGTGGTGCCCAGTGTCAGTGAAAAAGTGAACAGAAAAGCAGACTGAGTTCTGCAGCCATGACAAGGGGGAAAAGTGGATCTAAGTGGCCTCAGGTCTTAACCCCAGAAACACTTGAGGGGTTCCAGGGTGGGCAGTAATAGACAGTGAGCTCAAATGCAGTCCACAGTCCCAGAAGGTAAGGATATGTCTGTGTGCACTTAGGCAACCTCTGGCCCTAACCATTTTTTCACAGTTTTCCTTGTAAGCTGGGATTGGAAGGAAATGTAATCATCTTTCCCCTATAATTTTTCATGCATACTTTTCATAAGAGCAAAAGCCACAGTTCACCCTGCCTTTCCCCTAATAGGACACCCTTGGGTGGTGTGAGGTTATGATGTCCCTTTAGCAGGCAATCAAAAGTTGTTGGGAGCAGCAGGGGGCAGCTCTCTCTCTCTCTCTCTCTCTCTCTCTGTGCAGAGTATGTGGAAGACGGAGTTGAAAAGAAAATGAAACAGAAAGAGCAACAGTGTAGAAATTTAAACTTGCACATGTCCAAAAGCCATTCAAGAGGAGGATATTCAGCCCAGAGCGAGGACCGCAGGGCTGGAACCCGTCCTACCCACTCACCTATTTCATTCTGACAGCTGTCATCTCCATTCAACCTGACACAATTGAGGGCATTACATGCTTTATTTTATTATCCAGGCCATTGTTCCCTTCTCTGGCTAAGGACATTGACCATGGTTACATCTGGTGCTCTATCTATTCTGATGTAGACTCTGCCTTCATGAATAGAGGAATTGGGTCAGGTTGAAATTTTGTTAAGTCCTACAACCAAAATTTTAGCACAGTCGCGTGTATGTGTGTGTGTATTAAAGGTAAAAAGGTAGGTCAGTGAAAATTAAAACAATAGGAATTGCCCAATTTCTGATATTCTTACATTATTTGAATGAGTAAATCAGAATGATAAATTTTATAATTGTATTTTTATGATTGTAATTCTGTACCACCAATATTTACATGAAAATTTCAGGTTCATATTGAAGTACGCATTTTAATACTGCCAATACAGTCAACCTTATATACATCATTCAGAGAGTAGTAACTATGGGACCCAAAGCTGAGGAATTTTTACTGTTGGTACTCATGTGATTAAAAAAGCTTTTCCTTCCTGTTTTTCCAGATATTAATGTTATTTTTAACCTACTTATAATAGTACAAATAGATAATTTAATCTCTTAAAAAGCATGAGTTTTGATATATTTATCATTATATATTTGTCTTGAAATGGAAGACATTCTTATTCTTATATGCAAGATTTCATTGTGATTAATCCCTGTCATTCAATGTGTATGGAAGCAGAATGAAGAGGAGATATCAAGGATTTCTTACTCTTTGTCTTCCTTTTCTGACAAATAAATAGTTTTGCATCCTGGAAGGTCCAAACAATTAACCAGACAAATAGAAGGAATTAAATGTGTACTTAAACGTGACTCTAAACCATCTGAGGTGGAGAAAAGGGATCATACTTTGTGATGTCAGATTAGGTTCTGGATTCTAACACTTGTATCTGTAACTTAAATGATGGAAAAGATACTCAAAAGTATTAAAGACTATTCAGATTTTTCTACCACTTTGATTTTAGAAAGTCTTTTCTAAGCACGATGAGACTTAGACTCAAAAGACATTTAATGACGTAATGTCTTTAGTTTTTAATACTTGATAGAAACCACCACCATGAATTCAAAGGGCACACAATAGACCAGGGAATGCATTTGAAACAGACATAGATATGGCAGATAAAAGTATATCCAATCTATTTCCTACCCAGCAGCAGAGAGATCTTTGTAAATGAAATCATGTCACTCTTTGGATGGAAACGGCACCTGCTCATAATTTCACTCAGCTAACAGCCACATCGTTCCTGTGACACAGCCCAGCAGAACCTGGGGGCAGCTACTTCCTGACCTCACCTCCCTCCCTGCCGCACACCTGCCTGGGTCCACTGGCCTCGTGGCCGAGCCTGCTGCCACCTCAGGGCTCCCTGCCCTTGATGACTCCCCTCTTGGGATGATCTTCCCACAGACACTTGGTTTGACCCAAACATCTTCTCAGTGAGACTTGCTCTGGGAAAACTACACAGAAGAGCAGCTCTTTCCCATCTGGGCTCTCCCTTTTCCCTGCTTTATTTTCTCTGTATCACTTTGACATATTCATCTCGTTCTCGTTGATTTGATTTTAGAGTGTCTCCCTCAGTTGGGAAGAAAACCTCATGTAATCAGGGTTTGTGTTCATTGCTCTATCCCCAGCCCACAGAAGTGCCCTGAATGTAATAGATGCTCAATATTTGTTGAATGAATGAACCAAAACATAAAAAGCTTCTATGAACTGAAGAGAAAAATTGCATGGTGATGCAATTCATGGATGAAATATAAATGGTCAATAAACATATGGCAAATGATTAAACTTACAGAAATAAATAAAATATACATAAATGAGTAAGATACCATATGTTTATCCATCAAATTGGCCGGAAGGCAGAAATGCAGTGACAGCCAATGCTGTGAAGAATGGGGGCCCCTGGGCTGTCCCCTGTCTTGCTGGTAAAGGCATAAATTTCTACCACATTTAGGACAATAATTTGTCAGTATCTTTTAAAACTAAATACACATATACTCAGGGAGATTCTAGGTTTCACGAGGGCTCAAAGCTTAAATTTTATTAGCTTCATTAATGCTTCTCTAAGAAAATTAATGCAAAATTACAAATATAAAATGAAGCCTAGGACCCTTTAAAGGGCTTGTGTAACCAGGGATTTAAAGCTGCAGCTTCGTTGGCTTCCTGGCAAATCCTACCCTGTTACACAGGCCCTTTCACCTGCAGCCTTGCTTCTGGGAGCATACACTATACACAGCAGAGTCCCAGGGCATAAAAGATGTATGTGCAATGCTATCTGCTGCAGCACTGTGAATACTGGAATAGCAATTGGTGACAATCTTAATGTCTGTCAATGATGAGAGGGTGAATGTATATAGTACATCCATTCTGTGATTATTATCCAACTATTAAAATAATATCTATGCAGCATTATATAAGAAAATAAAGCTATACAATAATATAACTAGTATATTGTTGATAAAAGCAAGAGAATAAGCACGAACAAAAGCGGAAGTGATGCCATGTCTGTTTGAGTATGTGTTTACAGATGTGTGTGTGTATTTGTATGAGCCATAGAAAGACAAGGAAAGATATGTGTTATTAACACTGGATACCTCAGGTTGAGGGTGGGATGGAAATAAATGGGGGGGGGATGAAGAGAAAATTTTTCTTTATATATCCTTGAATCATTTGACTAGTTTCAATGAATACATTCATGCTTTCATAATTTTAAGAAGAAATAAAAAATGTTAAAAGGAAAAAGAAAAGGTCATCCTCTCATGAAAGTGTTGATGATTTTATGGTGAAGATGATGATACTAATCACACATTTTGGATTTGCTGCTCATTGGCATGGTGCTAGGCAGAGAGCAAACAAACTGAGGCAAGAGAAGTGATAAGAAAGGAAATGTTTAGTGTGCCAAAGAAACAGTGCAAGCTATGCCTGAAAACAAGGGATAATAGAGTCAAGCCACGTAAGTGTAACCTTCCAGCAGGGAATGGGCATCATCATCAAAAGCAAACAAGCTGAAGTTTGAGAAGCAACCTACGTCCAGGGGCAGTGTCCTTAAAAGGGACAAGTACCCAAAGAGTATAGGGTCAAGACAGAGGCTGGCCAGATCTGATAATGATGAACAGCACCAGTATCAACGAGGGCGTACCACACGCCTGTGTTACTGTGACCTAGCTCATCCCATTTTCTCATGGCCTATGAAGCAGGAGCTTTTAGGATGCCCATTCTACAGAGAAGGCAATGAGTTCAGAGGTTCATGTGACTAGAAACTGGCGGAGCAAAGACTGGAGCCTAGGTCTCTCTGATCCTAAGCCCTCATGCTTCATTACTATGATACTCAGCTTCTCAGGTGTGTGGTGCTAATGAGCATAGGCATTTTAGCCTACGCAGCTCAGGGCATCTTTCAGGCAGGGGGGTATTAAGCAGAGTTAATGAGAGGCTAAGATATGTAGGAAAACATTTGCCAGTAAGAACTTGCAGTGTTAGAAATATCACATGTGTAGTTTTGTTGTAGAAGGTAGGTTTTGCCTGGTTCATCATTTGTCCTGTGCCAGGGGTCTGATGAATTCCACCACAACACACAATATAGATTAAATAATAGGTTTTTTAGGACAAGGGGAAACTTACACAAGCCAAGGACCAGTAAAAGAAGGGAAGGATCATCTTGTTTCCTGAGAGGTGTGTCAGGGTCTACATACTCTGCAGCGTGGTCCACCTGTGCCCGAAGCGAGGACACCCTGTGGTCTCCGTTGTTCAAGGATAAGGTAGGAAGGCAGCTGTTTGCATTCATGTGCGTATATGTGTGTGCTGTGTGTGTGGGAGGGTGTAGGTTGGGTTGCCACATAAAACACAGGATCCTCAGTTAAATTTGAACTTCAGATGCATGATGAATACATTTTTAGTATATGTGTCCCAAATAAAATGAATAATTGTTGACTGTTCTAAGAGCCCTGTTTTATTTTGTTTATTTTCTCCTTTAAGCGCGAGCCCTCATGGGGAGATTCACAGGCAGTTTGGTACCAGGTTATATGGATTGGGGGATACAATCTATACGTAAGGGTTATCTGGCAATCCCAGCTGCCGAAGGGCTGATGAGGAAGCCGTGGATCCTATGGGAAGCTGAATCAGCTATAGTTCCTTTCCCTGGTAGCTATCTTGTCCCAATGATCCAGGGCCCCTTTCAGACAATTCCTGCTCATGACACTACATTTGTTCTGGGACTTAGAAATCATCTAAATCATTTAGGGCTGAGGTGTCTCACTTGTACAAATCATTCACCGCATATTTACTGACGGTTGCAATGAGCCGAGCACACAACATGAGTACAAAGAAGACTGTGAAACTTCTGACTTCAAAGAACTTAAAGGCTGCTTGAAGAGTCAGACAAGGAAGGAGATGTTACAGCTGGGATGTAAATACCAGGACAAAGGAAGGCATTGGGACTTCAGGTTCAAAAGAAAGGCATTGGTCCAGTTTTGCGTAGTTCTGGGTAGGCTTCCTGAAAGAGACCTCTTTTGAAGCAAATCTTGACCCGACATATTGAAAGTCAGGAGACTGGAGCAAATGACTTCTTTAGTCCTTCCACAAAGTTCTGTGCCACGGAGCATGGTGAATGAATCTCACAGAAAGGAGGACTTCAACTCAGATGCTAGGTTTACCTACAAAAGATATTAAGAAGGGCTTCGAAGGCCACAAGAGAGATTTAGCTAGGGTGATGAAGTCTTCAAGTTTGTTGAGGGACATTCTTAAAACCCTAGATTAGGCAGTTCTGAGGGAATTGTTAACTACAGCAGTAACTAACCACGAGAGGCTATGGGATCTCTGAGCTCTGATAAGGTCAGATATTCTAGAATTGAGGCGGTGAATCTCTGCAGGTCTGCTTAAGTGACCCCTGATCCAGAGAAGGATAAAGAAAATGAGATCCTCGCACAGTCCTCCCTGAGGTGCTAATTTTCTGTTCCAACTGCCACCCGGTTCTTTCTAGAGAATAAAAATGAGCAGCCTTCTGGACCCCCAGAATGAGCTAGTGGTTGTTGCAAAGCCACTAGCCATGAAAATAAAATTGTTTACACATCCTTTCTGAGTGTTTGTTTGAAATCTGTTGATTAGAAAAGAAAAAAAAAATCATGACCTAAGTGAACACCAGAGGCGGACAGGAGGAACAGAACAGATGATATTTGTGACTGACTCAGAACTTCAAGCTCAACAGCCACAGTGATGAACTTGGGATCACTGGAAATGGAAATAGTTGACTTCACAGATGGTAGGCGGCTCTTGTCAGAGAAGACTGTTCTGAGCATGAGCCTAATTGAGTAGCTCCTATCTGTATAAATTAACATTTTTTAAAACTATAATATTCTCAGGAGAATTTTCAGAGTAAACATTTAGAGTGTTCCAGAGCTCTTCGGTGGAAAACTTATCACTGGACAAAGGTTAATTTTACTGGTTCAAAAATGATATATTGGAAATTCAAATAGACAATAAGCCAGCCTGAAAATGATGCAAAAGTTTGATCGTTGAAGATGTACTCTCTTTCTGGCTCTCGTGATGTTCTTCTGCATGTTCTGTTGTTTGAACAGCTCCTTGGGGAAAACATCTGCCTCCTTGAAATCTTACTAGAAAAATAACTTCATTTAAATCTTTCCTCATAGCCTTCTCATGCAAATTTCAGTGTACGGTAAAACAGGCTAAGGAAAATTAAAGCAAGAAGGATTTTAAATTAACCTGATAATATTTTTTAAAAATCTATAGTAATTTTTATATACAGCTACACGTTTAATACTGAATAGCTGCCATGTTCTTCTTCAGACTCTTTTGAACTGGACCAAAATACCTGGAGCTCATGTGATGCTGTTGGACCCGATTGCTCCTGGAAAGTAGAAAACTAGACACTGCTAATTAAATTGACGTGTGTATGCCCAAGCCTAGGGCTTGGGCAGTAGAAAAAAAACCACCTTTTTATTTCTAAGGGAAGAAAACTCTGTCAGGCAAGAGAACCAAAAGTATCTGCTGGCGCTGAGCCACAGCATGAGAAGGAAGAGAAATTCATAGCAGACCCGTGATACTTGTAATTTTCTTAAGAACTCTTGGGGTCAACAAAGACCTCATGAGTAATGCTGTCATGTGGGCATGTAAATGAAATTCAAATACTCATTCTTCCTGTTGTTAAATTTCAACAGTAAATATTTAACTATTAAAAAAAACATTCAAACAGAATAGGATACAATAAAATAAAAATATTTTCTCTCAACCTCTACAGACCCTTACTCCACTCAAGCTTTATTCTCCAGAAGCCACAGTTTTTAATCTTATCTGGTTTTAGTCTTCTAGTGGCTACCTCCATATGTCTAAATTATATGATTACAGCAATACTTCTTGTACTTGAAAAAATGTAAATATATGCCATAACTTCTTATTAAGAAAGATGAGGAATTCAGCATACTTAATCTTCTCTATTTCATTTCCACTTCTCACTTTTTCTTAGCTGTGCGATAAAGTTTGACTCTTACAGGTATTGATCGACTTACGACCTATGCAACTTACGACCATTTGACTTTATGACCACAATCGCTAGCCACGAGTGCTCCGCGTCTGGCAGCGCAAACGTTGCCCAGCTGGGCGTACGACAGTGCGGACCAGCTTCCGGCAGCACTACCATCTCCACGTGCACCATTTCAACTGTACATATAGCCTACTCAATTTACGAACAAATCCTGTTACGACCGGTCTGCCGGTCCCAATCGTGGTCGTAAGCCGAGCACTAGCTCGACTGTATTTTGGTTACCTGTGTACATCTATAACATACTCCAACCTGTCTTAATCTGTCAACTTTAGACAGTATCTGCAGATACCACTTAGGAGAGGAAATTATGGTTCCATTCCTCCATTATATGGTTCCATATTCCTCCTGATAGCAGTTTCATTACACTGTTAAAGTTTCTGGTGTAGTTATCCCTTGTTATCCCTGGGGTTTAGTTCCAGGACCTCCCTGGGTTTCCAAAAATCCATGGATACTCAAGTACCTGATAAAAAATGGTATTGTATTTGCTTATAACCTATGCAAATCCTCCCTTATACTCTAAATCATCTCTAAATTATTATAATACCATATACAATGTAAATGCTTCATAAATAGTTGTTAGACTGTATTGTTTAGGGGATAATGGCAAGAAAAAGAACTTTTTTATGCTCAGTAAAGATGCAACCATCCATTTTTTTCTTCGAATATTTTCTATCAGGGTTGGTTGAATCCACAGACGTGCAACCTGGGGATACAGAGCACCAATTGTATTCACATATTCCTCCAAAATGAAAAGGGTCTTAGCAATCCCCGCCCTTCCTTGGTTGATAATAACCTTTTTTATAGATCAGTTCCTAGTCTTGTCCTGTTGATAAATTTCACAGCCATTAGAGGCTTGAGAAAGCAGGGGTGGGGTGGGATATTGTTTCAGAGGCAGACCTTCAGTTACTCCGACACTCCTGCCTGGCTGTCCCCTGCCATCCTCACTCACCAGTTTGTAGCTTCAAAAATATGCTGAGCTGACCAGGGAGAGTGGCTACTACTTCTGATGCTGAGTGAAGACTTTTTTCATGCTTTGTTATACTCTTGTCCTTTTTCTTTTCTTTCTTTCTTTTTTTTTTTTCTTTTTTTGAGACAAAGCCTCATCCTGTCACCCAGGCTGGAGTACAATGGCTCAGTCTCAGCTCACTGCAACCTCTGCCTCCTAGGCTCAAGTGATCCTCCCACCTAAGCCTCCCAAGTAGCTGGGACCACAGGTGCATGCCATCATGCTCCGCTATTACTGTATTCTTGATAGAGATGGGGTTTCACCATATTGCGCAGACTGGTCTCCAACTCCTGAGCTCAAGCGATCCACCCACCTGGGTCTCCCAAAGTGCTGGGTTACAGGTGTGATCCACCCTGCCCAGCCTCTTGTATGTATTTCTTTACTGCTGACATTTTAGTGGAATTTGGAGGAAAAGAGGGAGTAAAACATAGGGGATTGGACCATCATCTTGACCAGATCTTCTAATCCTTGCTCTTTAGCCAAAGCGTTCGATTCTCTTATTTAACTAGAACTTGGAATGAATGCAGTTCAGATGAGTCAAGGACACAGAATCGCTTCCCAGGAAGTCTTTGCCCCTTCTTAGCTTTTTCAGTGCCTTCCCTGCCTTAGCATTAACACAGTCAAGTCATAATTTTGCTTCCTACTACTTCCTCATGAACCCTCTGCCTAATCAAACATTTGCTCACCATTTCCTGAGAATAACTTTAATTTTTCTATGTTTATACTTTTATTCTGCTGTTCTCTTCCCCGGGAATTCTCCTCCACCCCAAAACCTGACAACCAAAGCGCTATCTAGCCTGCAGAAGTATGTATTAGGTATATCAGAACCAAGCTATCCTTGGTTCTGCTGCAGTTACAAACAACTCTTAGTGACTTACAATACAGGTTTTTGTTCTAACTTGTTTTCCATGTCAGGTGCAGGTCAACCACGGCTCTGTTCTGTGTGTGCCCTTCATTCCGGTATTCAGATCAAAGAACCTCCCATCTGGGATATGCTGGTTTGTGGCAGCAGAAGGAGTCATGGCAGCACTGCAGCATGACCTCAGAGCTTCTACTCTAAAGGGACACACATCACTTTCAGTTACATTTCATTGGCTCGAAGAATTCACATGACCAAGCCTAATGCCATACAGGTCAGGGAAATATAACCCTTATTTGGAAAAAAATATATAAATGACTGTAACCCTCAAAATAAGTGAGAATGGCAATAACAACAACAATAATGAATTGTAAGTAAAGAAAAAAGCTACAAACCGGCACCTCCATGGTCCAAACACTGTGTAACATTGTACCTTCTCCTTAAAACAGCTCTCTCTGGGAAGTGGTAGGAAACATACTCAAGTCAATTTCTTAGCCAAAGATCACCTAGCTAATTAGGTAGAAAATTAGTATTCTGAACCAGGTCCCCTGATACCTAGTAAAATGTACAAAAGTTTCCTAGTGGTAAAGCCATCAAGACTATGCACAAACATGCAAAGCATGCCAGCAGCATGTGAAAACATGTTCTTAAAGCATAGCATTATTTATACTTTTGGTTCCACTCTTTATCTGAAGCTGCCTTGTCAGTGTCTGATCTAGCTTCCCTCAGCCAGCAAACCTAGGGGTTTTAAAATCATCATTTTACTTCACATTGTTTTGGGAGGAGTGGTCACTTTTTTGGCTCTACTGTCTTCTGCTGTGCAGAGCAAATCCTCCAAAGCCTAACGAGACATCTCAAATCTTCCTTCCATAAACAGTGATGACACCAGCAAAAACCAAATGCTATCAAATTTTGAGGGGTGGCTCATTTTAAAACAGGTTTGGTAAAGTCAAGCTACTCTTAGTGACCCTCTATAAATATTCATAGGCAGGGATTCTTATGGTAATTTATTACAAATAGAAATTGTTCCTCCTTAGTTTCAAGCTGTCATCTGTTAGGCAGTCCTGGTATTTCATTTTAATGTATAAAAGATCACTTAGTGATATACTCTGATAATTCCTGAAATCTGTCACCTGTCACAGGGAGAACAATATTGGCGGTACTCCAACTCTTACTGGAGGCGAAGCACAATGGGGCAAGAAGGTAAATATTCAAAGTAAGGAAGCTTGGTTTTTACAGTGAAGAACACTGAATCATACATTGCAAAATGTTAATAAAATTAGCAGCCTGTTTATCAGCTTATCTGTGTCGTGGGGGTGTGGAGGGATATTGAAAATGAAAAGCCTCGTTTATCTTCTTGAGTTAAATTTTGTGTATAATTCATAAACCAAAAGCAAAGCAAAAACCAGAGCTGAGACCCAAGTTGGTTATATAGGTCAGCTCTAATGAGTTTAAATGCATTCTTTCTTCTAGCCTCTGGCCTGCCTCTGTGTCAGGCATTTCCTTAGAGTTCACTTTAACTCTGATTTTACATCAAAAGTGGAGCATCACTTTGTAATCATTAAGTATTTTGCTTAGATATTAAATATTAAAGTTCCTCTGATTGCTGGCCCCACAATTAAGAGAGGAAGGAAACCTGCTATGTTACAGATGTTTTCCCATTTGGTAATCATGTGTTGAAAGTAATCATGAATATAGATATAGTCATTGTTCTGCGTAAAAGGGAATTACTGAGGAGACTCTGAGACAATGAAGAAAGGCAATTGAGACATGTGATGGTAATGCCAAGGGAAAGGGGAGAGGCCCACGTGGGAACAGTTTTGGATGGTGGGGTCCAGGTGGCTCCTGGTCCCCTGCTTAGATCTTGATAACTAGCAGCAGTGAGTGGGTCCCAATTCAGTTGCAGATTTTATCCTGATGGCTGGGGTGGTTTGGGTATGCTATGAGGAGCTTCACTTTTCTCACCTGTAAATTAAGGATATTAATGCTTCTCTCGTGTGACTATGTGAGAATGAAAGGAAGTAATGAATGTAAGGCCTTTAGCGCTTGATGATTCAAGCTGTTATCCCCTACTCTGTAAACTGTTTGAGAATAGGGATCTTGTCTGTCTTTTTCACTACCATATCTTTGGCCCAAGAATGATTTCTGGCTTCTAGCAGACCCTCAGCAAACACTTATTGAAAGAATGAATAAACAAATGAAAGTAGTAACTGAATAAAAATGAGAAGCTTGAAAGAAAACCCTGTGTGTCAAAGAAAATTGTTCCTCAAAGAAAAGGAAGAGAATTTTGGTTCGCTATGGGAAACATGGATGTGAAGAGGTAAACTCCAGAGCAGGGCAAACCTGTTTCAAATGATCTTATAGAATCAGCAGAAGTAAGTGTCTCATAGAAAAATAAAATGTCTGTATTATTTCATAAATTTGTTTGTTTTGACATGTTTTTTGAGATAGGGTCTTGCTCTGTCACTCAGGCTGGAGTACAGTGGAGTAATCATGGCTCACGGCAGCCTTGGCTCAAGCAATCCTCCCACCTCAGCCTCCTGAGAAGCGGGGACTGCAGGCATGTGCTGCCCCACCCAGCTAGTTTTTATTTCTTTATTTTTTAGTAGAGATGGGGTCTCACATATTGCCCGGGCTGGTGTCTAACTCTTAGGTTCAAGAGATCCTCCTGCCTTGGCCTCTGAAAGCGCTGGAATTATAGGCATGAGCCACTGCACCCAGCAGAAATGGTTTCTAACGTTACACTTTATAAGTCAGTAGAGGGATGTCCTGCAATGAAGGTAAGGGCCCCTTGTCATAAGGGAATGGAAAAAGCCATAGGAACTTGTAATAAGGCACCAGTGCACTGGGCTAGGCATGCCCAGAGACAAACTATGTCATTTTGTACTTTTGACTCCAGTTTCCTGATAACGTATAGGCAGAAAAAGAAGAGAGTCTTTTTCCAAGAGCCCCAGGGATAGAGAATCTCAAGTTTTTCAGTGCTATACCTTCATACGCTTGTTTGAAAGTGTGACACAGTCAAGTTTCATTACTATGTGTTTGTATAGCTATGGTTGGCTGCTATTGGAAAAATCCCCAAGGTTTTGCCGAAAGCTCTGTACTCTGTCCATTTAAGGTGCCCTGAATAATCAGCCTTTATGAGTTAACTCTTCTATGGCTTTTAAGATAATGAGTTAGGCATCAGAGGAAAGGAGAACAGTTAAACAACTCTAAAACCAACCTGAAGTGAAGCTATGGCATTTTCAGCTATTGAAAGCCAAATATAAAATATAGAAAGCATTGTTGAGGGTATTCAGGTCAGCTCTGTAGCTTTGAACAGGGTTCTAGAATACAAGTTTTCACAAAACTGAGATTTCAATAAGAGGGTTAATAGGTGATTACGATCCAAGTCAAAGTGACGTGATATTCTGGGATGTTTGCAGACTGCCTTTTATTGGAGGGCAGTAGTATTACTCAGTGCACATTATTAGGTTACATAAAGCTTAAGGCAAAGGAAAGTGAAGTCATCTGCATTTTGTTGAAAAACGTGTTGCTAAAGGCTCTGGAAATTAAAGCCTAGATGGGGTGAGTGAATAGACCAGGCAACAGCAGAACCCGTAGCTGCAGTTGAGCCCAACAGCTTTGACCATTGTCAATCTGCACTGCTCAATGCAGCCATCTAAAAGACTAGCTCAGAAGGACAGGTTTCCTTCTTCCTTCAGATGGCTTGTCAAACTCATTCGCCTTCACTAAAATCACCAAAAGGAAATGGAGCATGTCAAGTGTAACAACCACTTGCGTGGTGATGCTACTGGGAGGAGGAAGAAGGTGCAGATGTCAGTTGACTCCAGACTTTCTTTTCATGCTTTGTGTTGGAATTGATCTTCCCACAGACCAACTGGCAATTATTCATTTCACAGTTACCCCAAACTCACTGGAGACCTCACAGTTTCTCTTCTAGTGTAAATTTGAGCTCCTCTCCTGAGCAAATTATGAAGCGTCTCATAGGAAACTCAAAGTCTTTATCAGGAATATCATATTCCCTTCCAGGGTCCAAGGGAAGAGAGATCCCCAGATTCTTACCAATCACGAGGCATGTTCTTAGAATTGGGAGGCAAAGACCACGTCTAGTTTTATGCACTGCCTTCCCGTGCCTGGTACAGAGCCCTGCACGTAACAGGCACTCAGTAATGTTTGCTGAATGAATCATGCTGAAATTCATGGGATAAGTGATACTTAATCTCTGCAACAGGTATTCTCTAGAGAAGGTGGGTTCTCGAATGAAGCAAAGTTTTGTTTAAAGCTACTTCGTGAGGCCCTTCTTTAGGAGCAAATGCCAAATTCTGTTCTTTTCCTGGCTTGACTTTATCAGGTTTATGTTCTTATGTGTGAGGTTCCTCATCAATAAAAATATATAAGCACTATTTATCCCAATCATTTGATCATGTATCAGAAACACAAGAAGGCAGATATCCACACTAGACCAATAACCAGGCAGGAGAAGACTGTACGGAAAGATATCTCCTTTGTAAAACAAATTCCACGGTTGGGACTCATACTAGTCAGGGTTTTGTAGAAGGACAGAATAATAGGGTAGATGTTTATATGAAGGGGAGCTTATTAAGGAGGATTGACATGTTTGTATGAAGGGGAGCTTATTAAGAAGGATTGACTCACACGGTCACAAGGTAAGGTCCCACAATGGTCCGTCTGCAAGCTGAGGAGCAAGGAAGCCAGTCCAAGTCCCAAAAGTTGGGTCTCAAAAGTAGGGAAGCTGGCAGTGCAGCCTTCAGTCTGTAGCTGAAGCCCTGAGAGCTTCTGGCAAACCACTAGTGTAAGTCCAAGAGTCCAAAGCTCAAGACTTTGGAGTCTGTTGTTCAAGAGCAGGAAGAATCCAGCACGGAAAGAAAGAGGAATGTCAGAAGGCTCAGTGCGTCTGCTGTTCCATCTTCTGCCTGCTTTGTTCTGGCCATGCTGGCAGCTGATTAGATGGTGCCCATCCAGATTGAAGGTGGGTCTGCCTCTCCCAGTCCACTGACTCAAATGTTAATCTCCTTTGGCAACACCCTCACAGAAACACTGAGGAATTATACTTTGCATCCTTCGACCCAACCAAGTTGACAATATTAACAATCACAGGGCTGATAGGAGAGCCACAGATAAGCGGTGATGCTGATGTAGTCTAGAGTCCTGGGTTCCACTTTCCTCTTGGAGCATCTTGCCACTGCATGGCTGTGGCAGACCAGGCTCTTGTTTGAGATCTCCCACATCTTATCTTACCCTTCTTGTCTCAGAGAGATAGGTTGGAGCTTTTCCCATCTTTCATAAGTAATGAAAGAAGGACAAGGCAGGAACATGAGTGCCCAATACACATCTAATAACAGTCCTTTCATTTTATGCTAAGTTTATCATCCACACAATAACAGAGAGAGCCTTGAGACTTGGGGAGAGTGTGGAGGTGGGTGGGTGGTATCTTTCATCTTAGAGAGAAGGACACTTCTGGAATGTTCTAAGGAAATGAAGTTGCTGATTCAACACTGAGGGCTCCTGGTGACGTGGTGGCTTCCTCTCTAGGGCCTTGCCTGCTGCCTCCTATGTCTGTCTTGTGCCTAAGCAGCTCAGTCCTCCTTTAGGGTGCTCCCTGACTGCCAGGCATAGCCTATTCTACAGGAACCCAGAGTACTCTCAGGCCCATCCTGAACCGCTGTTCCGGGGGTGGGGGCGAGCTCCTTGCCCCATATGGTCCCTTGTATTCTTTTTTGTCCCTCCCATTTATGTAGGGATCTGCAGCCTTCTAAGATGCTGGATTGCAGCGTCTAACAGGCTCGTTGGAGTAACAGGCTCCGATGACAATGCTGGGATTTGACCCTTCCCATCTGCTCCCAGCTGACATTCTCTACCTCATCCGTGGTGGGAGTTAGAAACATGCTGGGTTTTGATTCACAATTGGTTTTGGTTCAAGGACTGCCAGGTTGGACAGCTGGTGGGCTAGAGGCATGGTGCTTGGTTCTGTTTCTGTTCCTTTCCATGACCAAGCTTAAGGGCGGTGGGGGGGCGGTGGGGGAAGGCCTTGTCATTGGTTACCTGCACTTTCTTTCCACCTTTGGATATGTTTAGTAGCTTTTAGAGGAGAAACTAGGAGTTTTGGTAAACTGACTTTTAATAGGACCACCTCTTGAACACCTTTTGTCCTCAGAGCACTGCTCTAGGTCCTAGAGGTGGGGAAGCAGGAGATGGCAGTCAACAGGACTGGGAGGCACCTACATTCCAGATGCAAAGGTCGTTGTTCGTTGTGCTGACTTAGAGAAGGACTGAACAGTCATCTTTGCATTTCATGGAAAAGGTCTGGCGTTTTTCATGACTTAAACATTTTGGTGAATAAAGAAGTTCATATTTTTGTCTAAAACAGAAGTCATAGTTAGCTAGATTTTTATTTTATATGTTCAATAATCAGTCCCCAATGAACAGTCATCCATGTGTCCAGGTGACAACTGCTGTCCAGGCCTCCTCTGTCTTCTCTTCCTTCCAGCAGAGGCCCAGGAACAGCCATAGGAGGCAGGGAAAACACACCCCACCTTTGTTTCTTTTTAGAAAGAACTGCAACTTCAGAAGTCAAGAAATCATGGAGAGTAGAGTCATCTCAGGGAAGCTGATACAGAAGACAGAGTCCGGGAAAACAAATCTGTCCTAAACAGGCTGCCATTTGATAGGGAATTAGGAGCTGAAAAAAAGACTCTCATTGATCTCTGTCTCTTGGTGTTTGGAAATCTCTACATCACTGCAGTACAATGTATCTACAATGTGGTTTGGTCTATAAGGGTGGTCACCCCAAGTGTGTCAGGCCCTGGGATACTTCCTCAGGTTATGTAATATGTTAACAAATTCTTTTATGTTAACAACATTCTGTGCAAAACCGACCTGTTTCAACGGTCTAAGCTCCTGGCAGGGTGATGGCGTGTGATGGGGGAGTCCCACAATCATGTGAAGTAGTTGGGCAGATGGTGCCCATCCTGAGCATCTGTGATGGGCAGCTTTGAGCAGGGGAAGGTCCTGTGATCACAGAAAGACCTCAAGGCAGGACCTGATGGAGCAGTGGGTGGTGGGTGTGGAGTAAGTGTGGACTCCCTGCTTTGAGAGGTAGGTCTTCAGGAGGAAATCTGAAAAGTAGGAAAGAGCTGAAGTGAGATGAGGTTAAAGCCAAATTTGTCCTCTTTTCTTCCTTCCTTCCTTCCTCCCTCTTTCTTTTCTTTCTTGTTTTTTCTTTCTCTCTTTCTTTATTTCTTTCGTTCTTTTTTCTTTCTTCTTTTTCTTTCTTTCTCTCTCTCTTTCTTTCTTTCTCTCTTTCTTTTCTTCCTCTCTCCCTCCCTCCCTCACTCCCTCCCTCCCTCCCTTCCTTTTCTTTCTTTCTTTCTTTCTTTCTTTCTTTCTTTCTTTCTTCTTTCTCCTTTCTTTTCTTTCTTTCTTTTCTTCCTCTCTCCTTCCCTCCCCCTTTCACTGCCTCCCTCCTTTCCTTTTCTTTCTTTCTTTCCTTCTTTCTTTTTCTCTCTTTCTCTCTTTCTTGTTTTTGACAGTGTCTCACTCTGTCACCCAGGCTGGAGTGCAGTGGTACAATGTCGGCTCACTGCAACCTCCCAGGCTTAAGCCATCCTCCCACCTCAGCCTCCCAAGTAGTGGGGACCAGAGATGTGTGCCATTATGCCCAGTTAAGTTTCTGTCTTTTTGGTAAAGACAGGGTTTTACTGCTTCTCAGGCTGGTCTCCAGCTCCTGAGCACAAGCTATCCTCTGCCTCTGCCTTGCGAAGTGCTGGGATTACACGTGTGAGCCACCGTGCCTGGCCTATTTTGTCCTTTTCCAAAAGTTGTAAGATAGCTCTGAGCCAGGAAAACCAGAGGAAGTTCATTTTCTTTGTTCCCTTGTCTTCCTTTTACCCAAATAATCTTCAGATATGGGATTCAAGTACCTTTTGGCTTAAATAAGCATTGAGGAATTGGCATGGGGACTTAATCGCCCTGTGTGATATTGTTTCTGTGGGAAATATGTTCCAACTTCCAAATGACTGACTCACAGACACTGCTCTCCAAAGGTTTCCTGCCCCAGTACTGACTTTTATAGGAATTTGCAACTAGCTATTCAGAATTCAAATTTGGAAGGTTTATGCTCTGCCAGGACCAAATTTGGCATATATATATATATATATATATATATGTATAATTTTTGGTATTTATATATATTTTTTTGTGTGTATATATATATATATATATATATATATATATACACACATACATACACACCAAAATTATACATATATATACACTTTGTTTTTTTGGTATATATATATATATTTACATATGTATATATTTTCAGTAAATCATGGTTCTAAGGCTAGATGAAGCTTAGTTGGCACAAAAACTGTCTTACTTTGGCTATTTGGGATCTTTCTCTACCACATCAGCTCATCTTTTTGCTGTATTCTTGTGCCTGTCACACAGATCTATATCAAGTTGCTCCCTCGTATTATATCTGACTTACTGATTTGCAGAAAATTCTCACTCTCTCTGTCTGCAACTACTCAGAGCGTTCGTTACACATCAAGTTTTGATCAACTCTATACCTCTAATTATCTCCATCACAGTTAGCTTCTGTGCAGCTCTCTGCAGCTAGAATAAAAAATGCTCTCCTTTCTCAAGTGTACTCTGCACAAGTGGTGGAAGAAAAGACTAAAGTGGCTTCCTTCTGGGTTCTGCTATGTAGAACATGTGTTTAGGCATCATCCAGACCCAAGCACTTGCCTTGGTGTTGCTTAAAGCCGTGGAGCTTGGTTGCTGCTACTACTTCTGCTACAAATCCAGGGCTCTGATTTCTTCCCTTTTGTTGCTTGGGTGCTTCCTCTTCCACCCAGGCCATGCAAATACCCTAGTGCTTCCCTGTCTCTGCTCAGTGCGTACATGAAAAGTGTGTAACTGAGAAGTGGAGGGTAACAAAACACCTCACAGACAAATTTTAATCAATAGGAGATGGAAGCTGGTAAAATCATTCTTCTTCCTGTTTCCCTCTGGAGAGAGGGTTGAAAGACACAGCAGCATCAAGCATCCTCTCCAAAGCTTCCCAGGACACCAAGCAGTCCTTTCATCGTGAAGAGCAGCTGTTTGGAGACCCTTCTGTTTGCTCACCCTCCTTCCCTGCCTCACTCCACCTCTTTCTCACCCTCTCAATAACATGTTGGCACAAAAGCCTTATTTCAGGCTCTGTTTCTACAGAATTCAGGCTCAGGTTTTATATATATATATAAATTTAAAAAATATATATATATATAAAATTATATATAAATTTATATATAAAATATATATATTTATATGTATATAATATATATATATTATATATATATTTATATGTATATAAAGTATATATATATTTATTTATATATAATATATATATTTATATATATAAAATATATATATAAAACCTTTTATATATATACTTTATATATATATTTATATATATAAAATATATATTATATATCTTTATATGTATATAAGTATATACATATATTTATATATATATAAAATATATCTAATAAAACAATACATGTATAGTTTTATATATATTATATATATTTTATAATATATATAATATATATAATTATATATAACATAATATATTATATATTTATATAAATAAAATATATATATATTTATATACACACACACTGAGTTTTTAGAATAAATAAAATAACTTTCAGGAAAAAAACACCAAAATATAAGATAAAATAAAAGCAAAGACAAAACAATAAAACAAAACTGTAATTAAAATGGTTCCTTTGCCTAAAAGTTGTTATTGCTTTTATTTCCTACGTCATACGAGAGGAAATTTTTCCTAAGCAGAGTGGCTTGATTTGGCTGGATAATTATTTTGATCCCACTAATATATAGGTTTTGAATGTACTTTAGAATACACAATGTGTATTCATATACTTTGTTTCATCTCAGCAATAATTAGGAGGACAGGCACTGCTGGAGTGAGTTCAGTTCTTACTCACATACTAGCTAAGAATCCATTGAAGATAAAGCGCTCCTCACCTAAGAATGAAATAATAATGATGGTAATTTCAGTCTGTGTGATAGAGAAGGCAGAGATTTGTGGTCCAGCAAAGTACTGTGGAAGCCTTAAAACAGATCACATTGACAGTATTTTGACTTATGCGTATTTCTAGCTCTAATAAAGTTAATTCACATTGCTGTGGGTTCTCTATAATTATATTATTCAGATTTGTTTTTATGAAATATAAATACCCATGATGTTAGTAAAATAAAAGAGTTTTTCTTAAAAGCCAACTTAGAAATTTGAGTATATGTAGTGCCACCAAATCAAAAGAGGTAAAACAGTGTGCTTAATGAAGTAGCGTCTAGGTATGATCCCAAGCATACCTGGGCTTTGTGCCTGGCAAGGGCATAAACCTTCCAAATTTGAATTCTGAATAGCTAGTTGCAAATTCCTATAAAAGTCAGTACTGGGGCAGGAAACCTTTGGAGAGCAGTGTCTGTGAGTCAGTCATTTGGAAGTTGGAACATATTTCCCACAGAAACAATATCACACAGGGCGATTAAGTCCCCATGCCAATTCCTCAATGCTTATTTAAGCCAAAAGGTACTTGAATCCCATATCTGAAGATTATTTGGGTAAAAGGAAGACAAGGGAACAAAGAAAATGAACTTCCTCTGGTTTTCCTGGCTCAGAGCTATCTTACAACTTTTGGAAAAGGACAAAATAGGCCAGGCACGGTGGCTCACACGTGTAATCCCAGCACTTCGCAAGGCAGAGGCAGAGGATAGCTTGTGCTCAGGAGCTGGAGACCAGCCTGAGAAGCAGTAAAACCCTGTCTTTACCAAAAAGACAGAAACTTAACTGGGCATAATGGCACACATCTCTGGTCCCCACTACTTGGGAGGCTGAGGTGGGAGGATGGCTTAAGCCTGGGAGGTTGCAGTGAGCCGACATTGTACCACTGCACTCCAGCCTGGGTGACAGAGTGAGACACTGTCAAAAACAAGAGAGAGAGAGAGAAATAAAGATTGAATGTATGTATAAATATATAGGAATACATACAATCATTTCTATATATATAAATTTATATATATATAAATATACATATAATGATTATATGTATTCCTACCACCGATGTTTATTGAGACCCTCCTGAATGCTAGGTTGTGTTCCAGGCTCTGGCCACACAGCAGTTTGTGCCCTCATAATTCTTAGGTCCTAGTGAAAGAAGATGAACAATAATGTGTTATAGAAGCATAGAGAAAGATAAAGCAGGATAAGAAAGACGGAGTGTGTGGCAGAGGGGTAAGGATTGCTATTTGGTAGAGGACAGTGAAGGAAAGCCTCTGCAATGAGGCAATGTCCGAGCAGAGACCTGAAGAAGAGGAAGGAGTGATCTGGATATCTGGAGGAAAGAGGCCTCCAAGCTGAGGGAGAAGAAAATGACTCTTTGGTATGGTGGGGGAGCGGGGGGTGGTGATACACATTCCTGAGCTGAGGATATGCACAGGCACATATTCTCCAAAGTAAAAAAATTAGCAAACTGCATATACTTCATTTAATATTCTTATACAGATATTCTTAATTTTATTGTCATTATAAATGTCAAAACTAACAACAACTCTTCATGCTATTATTCGAGAGAGACCTCTTTATGCTATTATTCAGTTGTCAATGGTAGACCAATTGACAATTGCAGCCAAGGTCCTGGCTCCCATGGCCTGCTAATAGTGACTGTGACTATGCAAATTTGATCAACTGGGCAGGTAGAAAGGACCTGCCCATGGATGGGTATGACAATCAACTAAGCATAGCGGGCAGATGGGGCCTGGAGGGACAGAACACTAACCAGTTATAGTTTAAGGCTGAATTGGGATGGAAGAAAAGTCTAACCAGTGATTGACAACTCCTGCCCTGAGAATTTGTTTTGAGGATGAATAGAATAATAACTATTTAGAAACTACTAAAAAAGAAATAAAATGGGTCGGAATGCCTTCTATGTCAGATGTTTAACGTTGTTGCAGCCAGCTACAGTGGATCTGCAGACTCATGGCATAACAGCATGGCAGAGTCAGCAGTAGGCAGGAAGAGGGTACCTTTATGGATGAAGAAGGCTGTTAGTGTCACATGCATCTGAGAAAAACACTCCCAAACGTGACCACAACAAGCTTACTCAACCTCTCTTAACACGCTCTCTCGCTCTAATGCATGACACTTTGCCCATTTCCTGTTGCCTGTGACATAGCCCTCAGGAAGGGGAAATGGGGTGCTCACCATGGCTGAGGAGCCTGGGGACAGGGGGAAGTAGGGGAGCACCAGTGATAAACAGTTTTGCATCATGCCAGACATGTTCCTTCAACATAAGAATGAATGCTAAGCATGTGGAAATAAGGTAAAAATCCAGATAACACACACACATGTGGATATACACATGAAGAGACCCCAAGGGGGTGTCCTGACAGCACTGAGGAACCATTGCAGTGCGTCTGTATTTGCTTGGATGTCTAGGCTATTTTTCAAAGTTTATAACTTAGCTATAAAAATGTATTTGTGACATTTTAAGACCCAGACTGAGAGCAAATTTTGATTTTTAAGTTCAGACTTATCATTCCAAAACTCATTCTGGCACCTTTTTAGGGCTTGATGAATTGTTTCAAAGATGTTTATTGCTTTTAAGTCTCTGTTTTATTGCCAAGCCTGTAAGATGTAAACTGCTTTGAATTTTGTTAAGATGGTGAGTGATTAGGCAGTGACATGACTTTAAAACAGAAAACAGTAAAGAGATCTAACTGGATTAAGATAGAATAGTACATTTTATGTAGTTAGGCTGTTTCTAAGAATTAAAATATGTTTCCTCTGGATATGTATTTCCATCATGTAACATAATAAGGGAGTTCCAAAAATATGACTGTGTTTTTTAGAAGAAAGGGTAACAATTTGTTCTGTGTCAATAGCAATATTTTGTATTTCAAACAGCTTTCAGCTGGGATCTCTTAAGTTCTGAACGAATATTATCCAAACCACCTAATATGGAATAGATTTTGCCATAGTTGATCATTGATTAGAGCAGTAGGTTGAGAAGTAGATACTCTTGAAATTGGCTCACTTTCTTCTGACCTGAAGTTAAGTGGCTCAGAACATCTGGGTGCTTCTGAAGCCAAGAGCCTCTTTAAACTGCCAAATTCATTGTCAAGAGTCTGGCTGCCTTCAAAAATCACAGCTGTGCAACTTGGTACATCCTAGGTTTTTAGGATTCTGATTGCAAGTTATAGAAACCAACTGAGATAAATAAAGAAAGTAAAGACAATTTATTATAAAGTACCAGAGATTTCACAAAACACAAAGACAGGAGTGCAGCCAGGCCTTGGGAAGAACTGGAATGGGGAACTGGTAAGCCACTGGGGGCTGCTCTGTGTTCTCACTCACACTCTGTATCTGCTTTTCACATGTCTATTCCTAAAGGCTTTTTTTTCTTTTACGACCCAGTTCTCTTCACCCTCATCTACATGCCATAGCGTGGCTGTCCTCAATTGCCGTGTTTATATATTTTAAACATCATTTCCAAAAGGGTCACTGCCTCTGTTTCTCTGTATTAGTTGCCTATTGCTGTGTAAGAAATGCCTCCAAAACTTGGTGGCTTAAAACAGCAAACTTGTATCATTTCACAGTCTCTTTGGAAGCAAGAATCTAGGTGTGTCTTAGCTGGTACCTCTTCCTCAAGGTCTCACGTGAGGCTTTGGCTGCAATTAAGGTGTTGGCCAGGGCTGCAGTCTCATCTGAAGGCTTCACTGATGGAGGATGTGTTGCCAGACTTACTCACCTGGCTGTTGGGAGTATTCAATTCCTTGAAGATTGTTGGATTCATTGACTGTTAAACTCTCTTAATTCCTTGCAACATGAGCCTCTTTCTAGGGTGGTTCACAACATGACTGCTGGTTCCCATCAGGTTGAGCAAGTGAGTGAGAGAGATTAGAGATGAAAAGCAAGATGGAAGTCTCTGTCATCCTGAATCCTAATCATGGAAATGACATTCCCTCACTTCTACCTTTTCTATTTGTTAGAAATGAGACACTAGGTTCAGCCCACACTGAACTGATGGGAGAGGCATCCACTTCAGTAGACAGAGATCACTGGGAGCACTTTCAGAAGCTATCTATCACATCTTCACTGTCTTTGTTCTCTCCTGCCATCATTTTGTTTTCTTCCCAATTCCAAATTTATTGACAAAGGTCTCTGACTGACTGACCCATCTTAAGTCAGGTGCCTGTTGTTGTTCCAGTCAGCTGTAGGAAGACTCAGAATCACATTATCCCTGGTATCTGTGGTGTTAGTATTAGGGCAAGACACAAAGGACCACTGTGGATGAAGAAGACAGTCACAGAGCATGGATCAGAGTAAAACGCTCCAAAACATGACCACAATAAGCTCGTTCAAACTCTTTTACTTAATGGGAATAAAATTTCCCAGCAGATTATTTACCTTCACAAAAGACTGAATCGATGAACGTAAATTTTCTGGATAATTCAAGGCCTTGAAATCTTTAATTCTAATATACATATGTAACTAAGGTTAAAGTGTTTTTTTTTTTTTTTCTCTTAGGGCAGAGTCTTACACCATTGCCCAGGCTGGAGTGCAGTGGTACAATCTTGGCTCACTGCAAGCTCTGCCTCCTGGGTTCAAATGATTCTCCCACCTCAGCCTCACTAGTAGCTGAAATTACAGGTGCATGCCACCATGTCCAGCTAATTTTTGTATTTTTAGTAGAGATGGGTTTTCACCATGTTGGCCAGGCTGGTCTTGAACTCTGGACCTCAAGTGATTTGCCTGTCTTGGCCTCCCAAAGTGCTGGGATTACAAGCATGAGCCACTGCCCCCAGCCAAAGTGGGTTTTTCAGAATTCATTATATGTGCAATTACCTTTTTTTCTTAAAAAAAAAGTATTAAGTGTATATTATTTTAAAAATTGTAGTAAAATATGCATAACATAAAATTTACCATTTTAACCACTTTTAAGTATACAGTTTGGTGGCATTAAGTATATTCTCATTGCTGTGCCACTGTACCCACAATTCATTCCCAGGATTTCTTTTCATCTTCCAGAATTGAAACACTGTATTCACTAAACACTAACTCCCTACTTTCCTATCCCCAGACCTGGAGACCGCCATTCTACATTGTCTCTGTATATGTGACTACTCCAGGTACCTCACGTAAGTGGAGGAACCACAGCATTTGTGCTTTTGTGACTAACTTACTTCTGTTAACACCGTGTCCTCAGGGCTTGTCTCAATTGTGGTGTGTGTCAGAATGTACTTTGTTTCTATGGCTGAATAATATTCTGCTTGTTTGTATATGCCACATTTTGTCTATACATTCTTCTGTGGATGCACATGGGTTACTTTCATCTTTTGGCTGTTGTTGACAATGCTGCTATGAACATTGGTATAAAAGTACTTGTTTGAGCTCCTGCTTTTCATTCTCTTGGTTATATACTCAGAATGCTGGATCATATGATAATTCACTATTGAATTTTTTGAGGAACTGCCATACTGTATTCCAAAGTGGCTGCACTGTTTTACATACCCACTAGCAGTGCATAAGGATTCTGATATCTCTACATCCTTGCCAATGTTTATTTTCTCTGTGTGTGCATGTGATAGTAACCATCTAATCAGGTATAAAGTGGCATCTCATTGTGTTTTTGTCCATAATTGTATTAGTCCATTTTTGCACTGCTATAAAGAATACCTGAGACTGAGTAAAATCTATAAAGACAAGAGGTTTAATTGACTCATCGTTCTGCATGGCTGGAAAGGCCTCAGAAAACTTACAATCATGGTGGAAGGCAAAGGGGAAGCCAGGCACGTCTTACATAGTGGCAGGAGAGAGTGGAGGAAGTGGCACATTTTTAAAACATTGGGTCTCATGAGAACTCACTCAGTATCATGAGAACAGCTTGGGAGAACCTCCTGCATGATCCAATCACCTCCCACCAGGTTCCTCCCTTGACACATCAGGATTACAATTTGAAATGGGATTTGGGTGGGGACACAGAACCAAACAATATCACTGATTATTAGTGATATTGAACATTTTTTCATGTGCTTATTGGACATTTGTATGTCTTCTATAGATGAATTTCTATTCAAGTCCTTTGTCCATGTTTTTAACTTGGTTGCTTATTTTTTGCTGTTGAGTTTTAGGAGTCCTTTATATATTCTTTATGTTAACCCCTTATCAGATATATTGCTTGCAAATATTTTCTCTTATCCTGTGGATCACCTTTTCAGTCTGTTGATAGTGTCTTTTGATACAGTCAACAAATGTTCACTGTAATAATTTATCTATTTAAAACAAACATAAAATTTACCATTTTAACCACTTTTAAGTATACAGTTCAGTAGCATTCACACTGTTGTGCCACTGTCACCACTATTCATCCCAGGACTTCTTTAATCTTCCAGAATTGAAACTCTATGTCTATTAAACACTAACTCCCTGCTTTCTCATCCTTTAGCCCCTACACTCCCATTCTACCTTGTCACTATAATTTTAAATAGAGAAATTTTTAATTGCCTCCACTTGTGGTAAGACATCTGAGAAATAATTGCCAAAGCTATGTCATGAAGATTTCCCCCTATTTTTCTCCTAACAGTTTTATAGTTTTTGCTCAAACATTTAGGTCTTTGAGCCATTTTCCTTTGTAGGCATAATCAGAGGACCCTAGATAGTTCGTATTAAATGTGGTCACCTTTCCCTTTTGTCTTTAAGAGCACATTCTAGGCCAGGTGTGGTGGCTTACGCCTGTAATCCCAGCATTTTGGGAGGCTGAGGCAGGTGGATCATGAGGTCAGGAGATCGAGACCATCCTGGCTAACATGGTGAAGCCCATCTCTACTAAAAATACAAAAAAAAAATTAGCCGAGCTTGGCGACACGTGCCTATAGTCCTAACTACTTAGGAGGCTGAGGCAGGAGAATCGCTTGAACCCAGGAGACAGAGGTTGCAGCGAGCTGAGATCGCGCCACTACACTCCAGCCTGGGCAAGAGAGTGAGACTCCGTCTCAAAAAGAAAAAAAAAAATCATTTATATTCTAAGGTATAAAAAAGAGAAAGTGTCGTTCACACTTCTATCATCAGTAAGATATTTGAGAATTCCAAATATTTGCAAAAACTTAACATCTTTCAATTCTCCAATTATCTCCCAAGGCTTTCCAGACAGTTCTTAGGGGGCTGTTAGTTTATTTCAGAAAGTTTGAACTTTGATGTGATCTAGCAGTTACTTTAAAAGTTTTTGGAAAGGCTGATTAAGTATTGTTTTTAAGGTAGGATTCCACTAATGTTTGTGGTATTTAAGTGTGTTTAATGGATTTGGTTTACATAATAGTTTCACTATCCTGACACCCAGTGTGTATGTGAAATTTTTGGATCCTTGTCCATATCTTTTGTATTCCCTTTGCTAACTCTAGGTTTGTTTTCAGGATGTAGATATTCACATCTCCACTGTAGGTGTTCATCACACACCTAAATATCACATAGGAATTCCTCTGCCCCCTCTGTATATCCACCAGTAGGAAAAGTCAAACATTTTCTCATAAAACAAAGTACTTGCTGCACAGGTTAATCAGGGAAGCTCCTGATGAAACCTTTATATTTAAACATCCCCTCTCTAAGGACCTGGTGGCTCTGTCACTAGAAGGAATCACTAGAAATCCCATGGGTGAATGAGTGAGTAGATGAGTTATGAAACTGCTGGCTTTTACGATACAATTGAGGCACTGGAAAATCGCAGGCAAGTCCAAATCAATTCAGGTTATTTGGCTTCAAATATCTGGGAAAGTCTCCAGAATGGCTGTAGGGTCCTTCCCCTCTAGCAGTTTTGCCAGGGCTGGAGTAACAGGTGGTTCCTTGGGTCCATTTTCTAAGTGCAGCTGGGCCTGGGAAGGGGCAAGATGTGAAGGTATCTGGAGGAGCGGGGATATGCTATGTGGCAGAATCCAGTGGCTGCCTGGGCTACTGTGACTGGTCCAGTGTACCATCCTACCTCCCCTGCTCCCAAAACATGCTATTCCCCTATGTGTTAGATAGGGTAGGCTAACCTGCCATGACAAACAGGCTCAAAATATAACAGCTCAACAGAAGAGAAGCTTTAATTTTTTTGAGACAGAGTTTCAGTCTGTCACTCAGGTACGATTCCAGCATTGGCATGATTCTGGCTTACTGCAACGTCCACCTCCAAAGTTCAAGCAATTCTCCTGCCTCAGCCTACTGAGTAGCTTGAATTATGGGCATATGCCACCATGCGGGCTAATTTTTTTTTTGTTTTGTACTTTTAGTAGAGGCAGGGTTTCACCATGTTGGCCAGCTGGTCTCAAACTACTGACCTCAAGTGATCCGCCTGCCTTGGCCTCCCAAAGTGCTGGGATTACAGGCATGAGCCACCTCATCTCGACCTATTTTTCTTACAAACTTAGATATATGCCACATGAAACTATCTCCTGTGTTCCGGAATATTTTAATGAAAACGTAGAGGTCACTTAAAATGGAATCAATAGAAGCAAATACTCTTAGAAATGGGCCAAAGTTATTTCTTCATTCTGGGATATGGAATGAGGGTTTGGGCCTGGGTATGACAACTCCGGACTATGCATGGAAGAGAAAGATTCACCTAATATTCCTGTTACCATTTTCTGATTTTATATTACACTTACATATACAGGTTTATTTGTATAAGCTCCTACTATAGAAATAGAAATACTTACGCTTTTCAGCCTAAAGAGCTCATTAGGATTTCAACCTACGATATTTTCACGGACAACTCATTATTTCTCATGATTTCACACTGTTCTGTACAGCTGCATCATGACGATGTGGGGGTAGTGAAATATTAGGGTTCAGCTGGGCCATCCATTATAAATTCCTGCTTTAGCTGCTTATTAATGAAATGAACGAATAACCCCCTAACATTCCATTGTTTGAGAACATACTCAAAATTAGTCTTTAGAGAAACTGAAAATGCTGCTCTATTATGATTTTTCCTCCTAAGAGTGGTGAGCTGGTTGAACTGAGTGCAACTGTGATACACCTGGAGTCCTAGGGAATAACCAACTATGAGTTTGAATTAATAAAAAGCCTGAAATACAGGACATTGAGTAGTCCTTCTGTGGCCTACATTTAGGTTTTGACTGAGATCGTCCTGGTTCCAGAGGCAGAATGGGAAAGTTATGCTTCATATAACATGGGACATGGGACATTGGAATTAGAAGTGCTTTTTTTTTCTTTTGGCTGCTGGGCAACAATCCCCTCCATCTTCTCTCATGTCCTAGAACTGACTGGCCTGCATGATCTTGAGCAAATCTCTGAAACTCAGTTTCCTCCCAGGTAAATGAGATAATCCTGTCTATTTAACTGATATTTCTGATATTTTGAGGATTAAGAGGATTAATTAAAATAGTCCTTTTTTTTTGATACGAAGCCTTGTTCTGTTACCAGGCTGGAATTCAGTGGCATGATCTCAGCTCACTTCAGCCTCCATCTCCCATGTTCGAGAAATTCTCCTGCCTCAGCCTCCCAAGTAGCTGGGACTATAGGTGTACACCATCACACCCAGATAATTTTTGTATTTTTAGTGGAGGTGGGGTTTCATCATGTTGAACAGGATGGTCTCAATCTCTTGTCCTTGTGATCCACCCACCTTAGCCTCCCAAAGTGCTACAAGCCTTCACATTATGCCCAGAATATACCAAGCACTCAATAAAAGTTTATTAGTTAATTATAATCATTGTTTCAAACTAGGGTAAATTGGAGATGTGAACTCATAAGAAGCCACTAATAATATTATTAAATAGCATTTTCAGAAGAGATGGATTTATGCCTTCATAAATAGGTGACTGGCAGAGAAGATCTGCCCAGATCACTCACATTGTCTTGAGATAGAACCTGAAAATTCCACCACTGTAGCCATTAGTAGGCTGTAAATGGGAAGTATTGCTTGAAATGGGCCAAAAGGCCCATTTTAGGAAAAATGAGAGAAGAAAGAATATTGCCCTGACTCACTGAAAAATCTGGTCAGCATCTAGACCATGAACGTTCTGAGTGTCTTTGAAGGGAAATCTTTAGGGTGATGTGAATAGGGAGTGGAGTTTGTTGCTCAAAGTCTTAATCTTTCCTTTCCCTTAGATAGGTCACATAACTCCTGCTATTAAAAGGGTCATTTTATCTGGGGGAAGATGTACAGCCTGTAGCAACCATGTGGTAGCTGCCCTGGACCTGCCTGCTGGCAGACTGTGACTAGGCTACCTCCTTGCTGGGCAGGGCATCTCTGAAAAAAGGCAGCGGCACATCAGGAACTTATAAATATAGCTCCATCTTCCCACGACAAAGCACCTGGGAAAAGAGGTGGTGAAGAGTTCCACTGCAGCAGACTTAAACATACCTGCCCGGCAGCTCTGAATGGAACAACGGAGCTCCTAGCACAGCACTTGAGCTCCTATAAGGGACAGACCGTCTCCTCATGCAGTTCCCCAACCCTCGTATGTCCAAAGAGACAACTCATAAAGGAGAGCTCAGGCTAACATCTGGCGGGTACCCTTCTGGGATGAAGATAACTGAAGAAAAAACCGGCAGCAACACTTACTGTTCTGCAGCCCCCGCAGATGATCCCCAGGCAAGCAGGGTCTGGAGTGGACCTCCAGCAGTCCTGAAGCAGAGGGGCCTGCCTGTTAGAAGGAAAACTAAAGAACAGAAAGAAATAGCTTCAACATCAACAAAAAGGACGTCCACTCAGAGAGCTCATCCGAAAATCACCAACTAGAAAGACAAGAGGTAGATAAATCCACAAAGATGGGAAGAAACCAGTGCAAAAAGGGTGAAAACAACAAACACCAGAACGCCTCGCCTCCTCCAAGGGATCACAACTCCTCACCAGCAAGGGAACAAAGCTGGAGGGAGAATGAGTCTGTTGAATTGACAGAAACAGACTTCAGAAAGTGCTTAACAACAAACTTACCTGAGCTAAAATAACATGTTCTAACCCAATGCAAAGAAACTACGAACCATGAGAAAAGTCTTGACGAAATGCTAACGAGAATAAACAGCTTAGAGAACAATATAAATGACTTGATGGAGCTGAAAAACATAGCACGAGAACTTTGTGAAGCATACACAAGTTTCAATAGCTGAATCCACCAAGCAGAAGAAAGGATATCAGAAATTGAAGTTTAACTCAATGAAATAAAACAAGAAGGCAAGAGTAGAGAAAAAATAGTGAAAAGAAATGAACAAAGCCTCCAAAAAATATGGGATTATGTGAAAAGACCTAATCTATGTTTGATAGGTGTACCTGAATGTGATGGAGAGAATGAATCCAAGCTGGAAAACACTCTTCAGGATATTATCCAGCAGAACTTCCCCAACCTAGCAAGACAGGCTTATATTCAAGTCCAGGAAATACAGAGAACACCACAAAGATATTCCTCAAGAAGAGCAACCCCAAAGCACGTAATCAACAGTTTCACCAGGGTTGAAATGAAGGAAAAAATGCTAAGGGCAGCCAGAGAGAAAGGTCAAGTTACTCACAAAGGGTAGCCCATCAGACTCACAGCGGATCTCTAGGCAGAAAGCCTACAAGCCAGAAGTGCAGAATGAGATGAAAAGTAAAGAATATAAGGAACTTAATAAGTCTAAACATAGAATATAGCCAAATCCACTCTGGATACAGCAAAAAGTCATTTTTTAGCTTTGCCATTACCTAGCTATAGCCTTTGGAGAAATCACATACCCTTTCTGTTTCTCATTTTCCTCATATGTAAAATGGAATTCAGTGGAAACCCTCATGCCTGATACAATCAGGGCCATTAGTTCATTAGTCAATCAAAAAACCAGTTCAATTGGAAAGAAGTAATAGTATATATTATAATTGAAATCCTTTACTGAGCACATAAAATGTATTTATTACTCAATATTTTCATGTAAGACTAGGCCTTTTCTTGAAATACAGTCCACTGGTTAGAGCCCTTCCTTTATTATGTTTTCAAAACCAATATCCATGATGAATTGCCAGAGATTTCTTACTTTCCTTCTTGTTTTTAAATGGACTGAAATAAGTTTAAGCACAGAATCCTCCTAGGCCTTATTCCCACTTCCATTATCCCCACACCTGTTCTTTTATACTTGTCTAGATGATGAGTAATTTGACTGCAGTTTGTTTTTTAATTTTAATGACATGCCTTTAAAATGAGTTCTTTCAGATTATTCAATTTAGTTTTTATAGAAACATCTTTATTTTTCACTCTATTTCATTGATGCATTCATTACTACTCTATTAAATTATCTAATTATAATTGCAACTGGTTTGTGAGCAAATGCAACTGGTGTTTGGTAAGCAAAGACCTCAAATGGAGAGAGCAAAACTGGTGAACATTCAGGTAAACAGCCTCCCTGCTGGCTGTGAACATCCAAACACATACAAAGAGAATGAAGAACATCAGTTATTTTAGTAAGTCTATTCATGTGAAGATATGTTAAGAATCCTCCTTAGGAACCTCATAAAATTGTCATGAGAATTGAAGGAAAAGGAAAAGTTGGAGGTTTGTCAAATGGCTCATTCTTCCTAGAAGTTGCTTTGTTCCTTTTTTTAAAATTTTCTTTCTTCTTTTTTTTTGAGACAAGGTTGGGTTTGGCTCTGTCACCCAGGCTGGAGTGGTGCAGTGGTGAGATCACTACAACGTCTGCTTCCTGGATTTAAGCTGCTTTCCCACCTCAGCCTTCCAAATAGGTGGGACTATAGGCACGTGCTATTGTGCCCAATTAATTTTTGTAGAAATGGGGTTTTGCCATGTTGGCCTGGCTGGTTTTGAACTTCTGACCTCAAGTGATTCGCCCCAGCTTCCCAAAATACTGAGATTACAGGTATGAGCCACTACACCCAGCCAGAAGTTACTTTCTTTCTTTGCCTTCAGAAGCCTCCCATGCTAGCAGAGTGCCTCGCAGAATGATGACCCCTGTCCAAAAATGTCATCTTGATAATTAACACTCAAGGCTGTAATTTACGTGTTCAATTCCTTTGTGGATCCTACCTTATTGCTTTAAGACTGATCTTTCCCATGTCAATCTCCCTCACAGGTCTGGACAGTCAGTCTTTTCTTCCCATGCTTCCAGGGCCACTTTGTTCAAGCTTGACGCCCATGAGTTTGGCAATTCACAGCTTTCTGTGCAGGATTAACTGGGGGAGCACTAATATCAGGCTTCCAGAGAAAATTGCTGGGTAGTTTGCTTTTTTGAAGCCAGTGGCATCTGGAGCTCTGGATGATTTCATTCAGGCCTATGGAGATATTTATATCTGATTTTGATGTTCTATGATATTATACAGAATTTTTAAAAAGTCAAATAGGATAAGTGTCCATTCATGTGTTGGGTGCACAAAGAGAACATTGGGGGAGAAGTCATGCTCTGCATTTATAATTTACTTTGATTTAAAAAGCACCTCATACTGGTACAACAAAAGAAAAAAAATGTGAGGTAGGCAAGTGTGTCTTTTTTTCTGGTGAGTCTAATTTTATTTTTTTTTTTGGCTCAGCAGAATAGGAACCACACACAATCCTGAATGCTCCCTTCCATTCTTCTAGGGAAACTCGTCTCTGATACATTTATCAGAGGGAAGAAATATTGAGAGCCCCACGCAGTTGCCCACCACATGTCTAGATGCTTAGAGAAAGGGTAAAATTTTGTTCCACCAGCCAAGTGAATTGTATTGGAGAACTTGGTGTTATTAGACTTATTTTTTTCAGTACCTGTTTTTTTTTTTCTTATTTTATCACCATCCCTTTCCTGTTATATATTTGAGGGCTACTGCTTCTCTGGTTCTTTGTGCAAGCGGTCTGGCTGTGCCACAAAGGGCCTAATACTCTGTGTAAGGCCCTTCCTTTTGCCTACCAAAGCCATAGGGAAATTCATTCCACATAGCAAAGGAGCAGCCAATGCCTGTTCTTCCTCTTCTAAGCTGTCGAAGGGAACTGGAAACAAGCTCAGAGGAGGTCATCATCTCTTCTGGAGTGAGAAATAAATTCTTCCATCCAGAGTTTCTTGGGATGTGCTTGAGCATGAATGAAGAATAGAGGAGTTTCTCACAAACCTGTGGCCTGCATGTGTGTCCGCAGAAGAATGTGGTATGTCTCCACTCTGGGCAGAAATAAGCCCTTAATGCAGGAGACTTCAGAGATTTTTATGGAAAAAACAAGAAGATATCTGAGAGAGGAAAGGGAACAACAGGGAACAGGCCTTCCAGGCCCCAAATGCAAACTTCATTTCTGACATCATTTGCATGCATTTGGCTGGGGTGTCAAACTATGGAACCCGGAAGGCTGAGGCCACACATTGAATTCCCCATTCTATCCATAGATCTGACTGTGAGCTCACAGAATGAAGCTATTAGTCACAGGATGAAACTCTTGGAGTAACACACACCACTACATATGATCTATATTTAAAACATATAAACAAAACACCTGATAGTTTTGAAAAGAGTGTGGCTTCTGAGTAAGAAAACATAATCTTCTGAGTTATCCTTAACTTCATGAGAACTCATCATGTTTGACCCAAGTTTATCTCTTTTTTTGATGAAATGACATAGCTCCTGGGAACTATGTCATCTTAACTCAAAGAGAACACTTTCTTTTTCCTATATGTTCATGACAGTTTACATAAATCAAGGACTAGTACACAAAAATGTGGAATGCTTCACAAATTTGCGTGTCATCCCCGCGTAGGGGCCACGCTAATCTCCTCTGTATTGTTCCAGCTTTAGTATATGTGCTGCGAAAACCAAGCCGTTATCAAGGATTGCCTAGAAAGAAATAGAATTTTTATGGATCTGGAAAATAACTATTATGGTCTCTGCTTTATGTGGCATGACTGTCTTCTCTCCAGACTTTTCGCAAAAAAGGCCACCTTTTATTTCAAAGCACTTCAGGAACTTATAGATATGTATCATTCTCTGAAGTCCATGGAAAAAAAGCCATACAAGAACAAATCTGATGACCTCAGAATGGTCTGGGTTCAAAATTGATTAACTGCTTATGTCAGTAAGCTCACCTTTATTCTCTTTTACCATTAGTTGATAAACAGATTTTATAATTGTAATAATGGCACAGTTCTATACTGCATACCTATTTACTATGTTGAATTAGAAATTTGAAGTGTAGGATTATGATGTTTAGAAGCTGCCAGGTAACCACGATTCTAACTTCCTTGAGAAGAACTGGCAGAAGGGAACTTTGCACTGCAGATTTCCCAGCATGAACTCTGAGTTACACAAAAAATTTCCATTCCCATTTGTAACAAAACATATAGCCAATGTGAGACATGTCTAATTTTGGATGACCTAAAATTGCTGGATGGTTAATACTTCTGTGCTCAACCTGCTATCCTAAAACAGGGGTTCTTTCATTTCAAAAGGTTATTTTTAAATTAGTCTTTGGAACCGTGAGATTTGCAGTTTTTGAGTTTATAGTTTTTAAGTGACTGATTATGTTTATTTTATATACTTTTCCTGAAATAAGATCTAACTAGGGGACAGCTGGGACCTGGTCATAATCTCATTTTCTAACAGCAACAGGAAGGGTTGACTATATAAATATTTTTCTTGTTTAATAACATGTTGAAACTTTAAACCTCTTCGGTGTCTTTATTATTATGTTTGTTATAATAAACTTTAAATTTGGAGTTAACAGATGTCCTATAATCACGGTTTAAACTATTGCCCTGGCACCCTGTTTAGCATTCATTATGAATTTATTATTTTTGAATAAAGTATTATAATTTATAGTTATATGAAAATAAAGCTGGATGGATTAGATAGACCCTCACTTTGTCTTTCCAACTGGTATCATCTTTCAGTGTGTAAATTGTATGTACAGCAAACAGAATTTTCACTTTAACCTGTGACCAAATGGGAAATAAGATCCATGATGCCCGGTAGTTTCCCACGCATGCCAGACGCACTCGGCTAATTCCTCCATTTTATAGACAGCAAGCAGGGCTCTTATCAATAAAATGCTCGGATGGTGGTGGAGCAGCAACTTGTGTTGTGGTCTGTGGTCTGAAGCCAGCAGATTATGAGTTGGTAGAGTTAGTTAAAATAGGCTAGAAACAAGGAAAATTATAATTAAGATGTCCATGAAATATGCCTGGGAAATAGAGGTTGAGAAGCTCTGTAGTCAAGTGTTATCAGCAACCATCTGGAAACGCTTAGTGGTTTTGTCAATAATTTTAAGGTAGAATCCTATTATTGCTTCTTATTGTTTGGTAATGATTTTTCACTAGTAAGCCTCTTTGACAACAAAGAGCTAAAAATATTGAAGGTACACATTTAGTTAAAATTAAGGACTGATTTTCTATTTCCCAAAAAAGTTGATAATAAATGTGTGACTTGCACAGCCTAGTTATGAAATCTTTACCATCCATTATGGGTGCTGCCATGTTGTCACTAATCACATAAAAACTAGAAGATACAAAGTTGCTAAATAAGCAATAATATATACTTCAAATATTGCCAACTATTAAAAAATGCCCATGGATGCAATTTAACAGGAGCAGAAGCAGGAAGTGTGTTACATTTTCATTACATGACTTTTCATTTAGAACAAATGATTGTGCCTCTAAATTTATTCTGCACATTTTAGATTCTGTGGTTTCCTGCAAATGTTTGAAAAGTGAAAGACAGCTGTTAGTAAGTTGGTCCTATCATTGAAAGAACAACTTGGCAAACAATTGAAGAATGCCAGGTTTTTTTTGTTTGTTTGTTTTTTGTTTTTGAGACAGAGTCTTGCTCTATTGCCAGGTGCCAGGCTGGCGTACAGTGGCACAATCTCGGCTCACCGCAACCTCCGCCTCCTGGGTTCAAGCAACTCTCCTGCCTCAGCCTCCCAAGTAGCTGGGACTACAGGCGCACGCCACCACACCCAGCTAATTTTTGTATTTTTAGTAGAGACGGGGTTTCACCATGTTGGCCAGGATGGTCTCGATCTCCTGACCTGGAGGCCTTGGCCTCCCAAAGTGCTGGGATTACAGGCTTGAGCCACTGTGCCCGGCCAGAATGCCAATTTTTAAAATCAGTGTTATTGGGGTGATTCTAATGGAAAATCAGTCAAATTACTTCCAATAATAGCTTAATATTTTCAACCAATTTATGAAATCAAAATAAAGCTTTGAGTGCTTTTTCAGAGACAATATACCTGCCATTACTGTAAATTTTATTGTAAACTTACTTTACTTATTTGTTTATTTTTTATTTACTTTGAAACAGGGCCTCACTCTGTCACCCAAGCTGGAGAACAGTGATAATTATAACTCACTGTAGCCTAGAACTCTTGGGCAAAAGTCATTCTCCTGCCTTAGCTTTCCAAATAGCTGGGACTACAGGTGCATGCTGACACACCCAGCTACTTCTTAAATGTTTTTTGTAGAGATAAGGTCTGTGTGGCCCAGGCTGGTCTCAAACACCTGGGCTCAAGTGATCCTCCTGCTTTGGCCTTCCAAAGTGTTGGGGTCATAGGAGTGAGGCTACCACTTCTGTTTTTATTTTTATTATTATTTTAAAATTTACTTTAAAAATTCAATGTTAAGATAAAATTATTTTAACATAAATTTTGGTGGAGCATGGTAAAAAATTTCTGCATCAAGTTCTATCAAGCTGAATCATATTTGAAACTGGTTGTAATGCACACAAAACTCATAGATATCAGTCTGAACATCTTTGATTCTCTAGTGATTGAAGTAGAAATCAAGAGTTGTTGAGGTTTACAAATATGTCTTAACATAAGCTGAGTAAATGAATTATCTCATATTTGTGAAGAAGCTAATGTTGAATTTTAAAAGACAAATACTTCATCAAGACAGTACATGTTCGTGTACACGTGTCCTTATAGTAGAACGATTTGTAATCCTTTGGATATATACCCAGTAATGGGATTGCTGGGTCGAATGTTCATTGCAGCACTGTTTACAATAGCAAGGACCTGGAACCAACCCAAATGCCCATCGACGATAGACTGGATAGGGAAAATGTGGCACATATACACCATGGAATATTATGCAGCCATCAAAAACGATGAGTTTGGGTCCTTTGTAGGGACATGGATGAACCTGGAAACCATCATTCTCAGCAAACTGACAGAGGAGCAGAAGATCAAACACCGCATGTTCTCACTCATAGGCGGGTGTTGAACGATGAGAGCACATGGACAAAGGGAGGGGAGCACTACACACTGGGGTCAGTTGGGGGGACATAGGGGAGGGACGGTGGGGGGTGGGGAGCTGGGGGGGGATAGCAGGGGGAGAAAGCCACATGTAGGTGATGGGGAGGAAGGCAGCAAATCACACTGCCATGTGTGTTCCTATGCAACAATTTTGCATGTTCTTCACATGTACCCCCAAACCTAAAATACAATAAAATAAATAAATGGGGGGAAAAAAAAAAGAGTACAAGGGATATTTCTGTACTATGTTGTAAAACAATGCGTGAATCCACAATGATCTGAGAATACAATGTTTAATCCACAATAAAATTTGAAGAGGTGAAAAAAAAAAAAAAAAAAAAAAAAAAAATTAAAAAAAAAAAAAAAAAAAAAAAAAAAAATTAAAAAGGTGAAAAAAAAAAAAAAAAAAAAAAGACAGTACATGTTTTCTTTATGGCCCATCATCAGTTTGATTTTAGAAATGCTGGCTTAAAGAGCTACTTTGTAAAATTCTTACAATCTTAGTGTTCCACAAAAAAGTAAACTTTTTTTTTTTTTCTTTTTTGGTAAACAAGTTCACTAAATTTTGGTTGTCTTTTGTTTAAAATTACTTGGAAATCTTTAATTAAATTATTCACTTATTAACTAATACAAAACTTTGTCTTTCAAAGCTTTTAAGTCAGTCACAGTTGTTAAAAATAGATCACAAATGAGAGGACACTAAAATTTATTCCTATAGGAGCAGGGAAAGAGTGGCACAAATTAAACATTGAGGGAATGAAAGGTTAAAGATTTAATTTTCAAAACCAACAATGGCTATTTGAGTTTATTGACTTCTGGGAAGAATTTTTGTCACTATCTCTATTGTTAATGGAATGAATTTCTATCATTGACCACAACAGAATTAAACTAGGATGTCTGTAATTTTTCAGAATTACTGTCTGATGAAACATTCAACACAATCAAGTTTTATCTTCTAAAATATTTGCCAAAAAGCTATTTAAATGGAGGAAAAGGAATGTGTAAAAATGATTACTAAATAATTAATTTTAAATAGTATTTAAAACAGAGAAAATCTAATTCAGAAATGGAGGTTTTATGTCTATCATCCTTCTCAATTCTTTCTTTCTCTCTGGAAGGTTTTTGAATTTTCTTTTTGTCTTCGATATTCTTAAACTTCACCATAATGTGTTTGGATGTTGTTTCTTCATATTGGAACCATATAAGCCCTTTCAACCTGAGGCGTTTCATCTTTTAATTCTAGAAATGTATTTTCATTATTTCTTCAAATATTTCCTCCTCTTTGTTTTTATTTCCCTTTCCTCTAAAGACTTCTATCTTCTGGATGTTGGCTTTCTGTTTCTGTCTTCTCTATATGTTAGCCTTTCTTTCATATTTTGTATCAGCTTATTCTTTTCTGGTGATTTCTGAGATTGTGTGGTCTTTCCAAATAATAAATTCTTATTTTCACAGGATTTATATGACTACTTAACCCATCTATTGTATTCTTTATGTCAGCTATTATTTGGTTCACATTTAATGTTTTCTCTTAATCTTTATTTTATGTGGTTATAAAAATGAACAATATGTAGTATTTTTCTAAAAGATTGTTAGATATTGTGATATGAAAAGAAATGTATATTTGGTCTCTGCCCTGGTTTCTGGCACAGAGCTTCTAAAACCTTTGTAATTTTCTGAGCGATAAGGATACTAAGTGCTTTTTTCTCCCTTATGTTTGGTGTTTGACAATGGTTCCTAACACAGATGCTAATCCTTTTGAATTTCCTGGGTGATAGGAATGTCTTTTTATGAATGTGGCAACTCTTGGTGGGCTCCTGGATGGGGACTGATCACGAGAAAGAAGCCATGATGAGAAGCTTAGAACCTTTAGTCCCCTCTCCTGGTCCTGCAGGAAGGGAAGAGGGACTGAGAATTTAGTTAATAATTGCTCAGGCCTATATGATGAAGCCTTCCTAAAAATCCCTGAACTACAGGGTTCAGAGAGTTTCCAGGTTGGTGAACGTGTGGAGGATATGGGAAAGCGGTGCACCCTAAGAGGGCATGAAAGCTATGGAACTTTCCACGTATCTTGCCCTGTGCATCTCTTCCATCTGGCTGTTCATTTGTGTCCTTTTATAATAAACAGGTAAATGTAAGTAAAGTGTTTCCCTGAGTTATGTGAGACATTTTAGCAAATAATTGAACCCAAGAAGAGGGTTGATTTATAGCTGGTGGGTCAGAAGAATAGGTAGGACATCCTCGGATCTGCAATTGACATCTGAAGTTGGGAGCAGTCTTGTGGGACCGAGGCCTTAACCTGTGGAGCTTGCACTAATTCTATTTAGTGTCAGGATTGAATTGAATTGTAGGATGCTCTGCTGGTACTGGAGAATTGGTTAGCGTGGGGGAAAAAAAGAAAACCCACACATGTGGTCACAGCAGTGCTCTGTGTTTTCCACAGAATACCATTCCGCTATAAAAAGGCACAAAATAATGTCTTTTGCAGCAACTTGAATGGAGCTGGAGGCCATTACTCTAAGTGAAGTAACTCAGGAATGTAAAACCAAACATCAGATACTGTATATGTTCTCACTTACAAGTGCTGTGTGTTGGGGGCTAAGCTATGAGGATGCAAAGGCATAAGAATAACATAATGGACTTTGGGGACTCAGGGTCGGGTGGATGGTTAGGAGGGAGTGAAGGATAAAAGACTACTTATTGGGTGCAGTGTATGATCCTTGGCTGATGGGTTCACTAAAATCTCAGAAATCACCAGTAAAGAACTTACCCATATACCCCAAAAACTATTGAAATAAAAAAAGAAGTGTTCTGTGTTGAGAGAATAGTATATGAAAACAGTTCCCCCCCGCCATTTACAGATTGTATGCATGTAGTTAGTTTTCAGGAAATACATGTAGATCTAATTTAATACTTTAATTACTCCTTTTAAATTCATATTGTGTTATCGATCTTTGCCCCCTATTATGTAATTTAGGCTTGAAGAGAATAATTCTTTTGCTGTGGATAGTGGGTTGAGAGTTATGTGTCCTGAAAAGATACCTACAAGTCCTTGTGCCTGGCACCAGTGAATGTGACCTGGTTTGGAAATAGCGTCTTTGCAGATATAATCAAGTTAGGGTCATGCTGGATTCGTGTGGCTCCTAAGTTTGAAAGCTGGTGTTTCTCTAGGAGAAAGAAGGAGGTTATTTGCATACAAAGAAAGAAGGCCATGTGAAGACTAAGTCAGAGATTGGAGTGACGCATTTAAAAGCCAAGCAATGTCAGCAATTTCCAGTAACTACCCACAAGAAGCAAGAAAGAATTCCTCCATAGAGCCCTCAGTGGAAGCATGGCTTGGCATGACCTTGAGTTTCCAGAACCCAGAAACAATACGTTTTTTTTTTTAAGCCGCTTAATTTGATTTGTTATGGCAGCCTTAGGAAACACCATGGAAGGAGTTTTTAATAGTCAAAAGCCCTTCCAAGCCATACACAGACTGGCTTGGAAGGGCTTGAGTTTCAGCAAGTTTGCATATAACAGAACTCCCTCAGGTTCTGTTCATCTTTTATTTCTCTGTGGAGAGAAACTTCATTACTTACTTAAATCTTATCAAAATACAGGCTTTGGTTTTTTATTAAAGTTCCTTTCATACCTCCAGTTTTTTTCTAGTTATTTTTTTGTTTTGTTTTTAGTGTTCTCTTGTCTTTCATCATTTTTCTGATACTTTATCTAAAGGAAACGGTAGAAAATTATAAGGACTGTGTCAGAACATAGGCAGAGGGAAAAATCGGCCTCTGAGTGTCTGATTAATCTGCATAGTGCCTGAGACAGACAGAGTGATAAAAAAAGAGAAAAACAAATGAAAAAAAACACTCATTGTATTGAATTTCAAGTTAGCAGGGTGTCTGTATACTCACAAAAGTATAAAACTACATGCAAACTACATGATATTGTCTTTTTGTAATTACCAGGACATGATTTTCCTTTTCAACTTAAGTCTGTAATTGAATTTGTGTTCTTCAAAACACATACCACCTAGCCCCTTAGCAGTCCACAGATAGGATTAGATACAAGTTTGTTTTTCCTGCAGTGTGTAGTTAGTCACACAATCATCATCATTAATAATGGTACTTTCAGCATTACTTTGATAATTTTATAATTTGTTAACATTTTTACACATATATTATTAACCCTGTGGATTATTTATCATATTTGATTTAACTTACCTCTCATCTAGGTATAGAAACCAAGACCCAAAAGTATTTAGAAACTTAAATCTAATTCACAGAGTCCACATTCAAGAACCTGTACAACACTGTACTTCAACAAAATGTTGAGAACTGTAAGAGATACCAAGAGAGTCATATGTGTCTTTTTGCCACATTTCTGGTATATATCATGTACTATTGTTAATGTAGAAAAGATTTTATTTTTCATGCCCCAAAAGTCTGTCCTATTTGTTTTGCATTATATAAAAAAGTGTACTACTGCCAGTAGACTAATCAGGAGAACTCTAATTGGATGATGAGGTGTAGCACTTTTTGCAGAAAATAAGAAATAATCTGCTCAAGTTTTTCTGGCAGGGTAGCCAAAATGAGACAATCACTTTGGCAGTGATGGACAAAAAAAACCAAAAGGAAACTTAAAAGAGACTTTAAAAAGGTCTTATTTTTAGTGACATTATTGATAATGTAGATAAGTTGCATTTGTAACTTTAAAGAAATTGAAGAGATAGAAAACTATAGTGGAAGAAATGTTGGGTCAGTTCTTGTTTTGAAAAATGCTTCCAAGAAATATGCTCACATCATTAACACATTGAAAATCATCATTTGTTGTACACCAATTGTTTGTACTATATTAGCTTATGACATGAATTTGAAATATTTTAATACACCTTGAAAGTTATTGAATCAATAAATTGGTTTTCCATTTGAATTTTGTATAGATTAAAAGTATTTTCATGCTTTTAATTTTTAAAATTTCATATTCCAAATTTTCTTATGCTAAAACAGCACCTACATCCTTGCTATTGATTGCCTTCTTTCTTAGTGATGACCAGACCAGTAAAAAGGAAAAATAATAAAAATGTTATCAATACAACACGAACTGATGCAGTGAAAATGCACATGATAAGATGAGCTGTGTGAGAGGAGTATCAAACAAGTTTATTTTTTGTGGCTCCAGCCTACCTTGCATTCCAGTAGCCCAGAACTTGCCCACTGGACTATTTGTATTTTGCCCATTATCTACAATTTTTCATAAATCTAAATTTTTACTACATTCTTTATGTAATAACTTCCAGTGAAACTGAATTTGCTAAGGCCTACTATGAATTTTCCTGAAGATATATATATTTGGAGCTGTGAAAGTTTAACTGAACCTTTCCTTTTATGGCATATGGCCATCATATACCTGTATAATGCTGAGATGTTAGCCAGAATTGCCATCTTGAAGTATTTTCTAGGATTATGCCATAGTGAAAGGGAAGAAGAAGCTCATAGGTATGAGATTTTTCTATATTACACTGATGACTGCCTTCAAGGAAAAGTCCAAACTCATCCTATTCAGGATTCTGAGAAGATCAGTGTTACAATTATATTATAACATCAAACGCACTAACTTGTTACTTACAAGAAGTTTGAAAAAGAGAAAAATGCATCAAAAATTTTTTGTGAAAAATTATTGCACATGTCGTTGATAAATGCAACCAAACTATAAACAAAGTATTTCTCTTTAATCGGTATAATTTGCCAGAGAAGTGGCATTACCCTGATTTAAAAAATTAAATTTCTTTTCAACTTAACTACTTTTGTTTAGTTGCAAGTTTAGTGTCCTGATTCCTTTTATTTGTTTACATTGTACTGAAAACTAAGAAAATGAACCCATACTTTTCATAGGCACTGCTACTTGAATTCCTTGCAAATCACTGAGGAAAATGCATCTTAAACCATTCTCTCTCATCACTTCTTCATGGTTAAATGTACAATCATTGTAAACTGGTAATAAAAATCTTTTGGGGTTTGATTTAGTAAATGTAGAGGATTCTTATTCATGAAATAATGTCTTTCTGAAACTGTTAAACAAATAATATGTCATCACATAAAAAATGCTAGGAATATTTGTTTAATAAATAACATTTATAAGTAGATTTTCAAAGAGTATTTTAAGAATAATTTCTTTGTAAATTTAACCTTATTTTTGCTGATACAGAATTTTATGATTGGATTTGCATAATAAATATTTTATTATGTAAATTTATATTATAGACCATGATTCTGTCTACTTCTACCTGAAAAAAAAAAGTGCTCTATAGATTTTATTTATTTTTCTCAATCCTGCTGTCCAAACCATCTTGAAATTTCTTCAGTCCCAGACTTGCATGAGCCCTGGAGAAAAGGTCTGGATTTTGGGTTGCTGTGTCACACACAGTCCACTTGCAGGATGACAGAGGAAGAATGAGTCATGATCTCTGCAAGTGCCCATCAAAAACTGCCTGACAGGTCTGGAAAGCATTCACCCTAGGACCTTTCATGTCCTTATTAAAATTGGATGCAGAGAAAATGAGTCATAGTGAAGAAGAGGCTTTATAAAAAGCTTTTCTTGCCTTGGTATCAGACATAACATTTTATTTCAAGGAAGAGGAATATAATAACATAGTGGTTAAGAGCATGGGCTTTAGGATCACATAGCTCAAAGTGCAGATGTGACACAGCCATTTAACTTTGGGATATTTGCTTAACCTTTCTTTAGCCTTCATTTCCTTATCTGTAGTAGAGCTCTGAAATAATATCAACCTCCTAGGGTTGTTCTGAAAATTAATGAGATAATGCACAAAACAACTTAAAATATCTGGTACCATATAGTAAGAACTGAATAAAGAATGTTGGTTTATTGTTGCTCTGATATCATTATCATTCGTATACAGAGGAAAATACAGGAGAAATAGAATCCCTCACATTCTATAATTAGAAACATATCACTGACAAGAAGTGCAATTCAATATTTATTATGAATTATAGTACTAAAATTAAGGTACTATCTAGGCACTTTTCTCCCAGTAAAGCTCCTTGATACTCAAATATATGCTACTAATATAATTCATATTGTAGAGTAAAAGCAACAATTTTTATTGGGGTAATAAAAATACCACTATTCTGGAGGCTGACTGACTTGACTGAAATACACAGTTTGCAAATTTTCACATCAGCTCAAAGTGGTATTTCTCAGAGTAAGCAATGTTCAGATGCATGGAAGTGGTTATTGGCTTCTGAGCAGTGAATGTCTTGAGCATCTTATTTCCTTAGGTTTCCATATGGTGAGGTATCTCTAAGGAGACACCTTTATCACTTATGTAGTCTTTCACTGACCTAAATTTTGTCTTTAAATGACATATTTTAGATAACAGAGGCAGCTCCTCCTTTTGTTTTTGTTTCTTACTGCATTTTAGATAATGTTGAGGAAAATAGTGAGATATCTGTGAACATTTTTTAAATATAATGTCTAATCACTCAATATCCGTTTTCTATTATGATTTGAGCATCTCTGCTAGAGGTCATTTTGGCTAATAATTTTATGTTCTAAGGTTCATCATCTCTGCTCTCAGAATGTGATGAAAATGACTAGGAAAGAATGTAAAATTTTTTTGAGTAATAGAGGATTTAGGATAAAGTATCTCTATTAAATTTTGACTGTTAAAAATATGGCTCAGGCAAAAATAGACCTGTTCTTTCTGTTCAGCAGTTCCAATTTCATTTTTAAAAAACTAAGAAAGGCTATTGGAAAGTACCATACATAGTTTTACATTTTTGCATAATATGCACTATCTCAATGCATTACTATTAGGCAATTTCTTAGAAAAGCTATCTGGCCTTGTCTAATATTCATTGATGAAATTAATTTAATATAAAAGTCCTGAATTTTAAAGTCCTTTCCAGAATTATTTTTGCAGAAATCATCTTCAGGACTTCTGTTGTTACATCTATCACAAGATCATATGATATAGTTCAGAGTAAAAAGCATTAGCCTTTGAGATTGAGCTGCTTGGTCAATGAGAAGGTCTTATGTATTTGGAAATCTGGCTGAAAACTTAATGCAGAATTTGAACTGTTTCTGATGAGTTTCACCTGGCCCTTTTGGCTGACAATTCATCATGTCTACTACCTACATCATTCAAATTTCTTTTGAAGGAGGACATTGATAAATGTTTTTATAACTTAATATCTTTGTCATAGCAGTGGTAGCCAAAAATCATTGACCTGGTGAATGGAAATAAATGACTTTAGTAATATGTTCATATCTGATAAAGGCTTCAACATTGGGCCATTGGCATTGAATAGTCTAATAATGACAGTGCCTACAGAAATATGTATGTGTATGTGTGTATATATGTACATATATGTACATGTGTGTTTTATACATAACATATATAGACATATATATCTGAATTTCTATTGCTTTTTAAACTTTAATACCCTTCACATAATTATTTTGGCCTATATATCTGTCTCCTGGATTAGCAGTCTTCAAATTTGACTTTGATTACGCATTTCATCAACAAATATTTTAAAACAAATGTCCTTTCTCTTTGCATTTATTTTACAAATGATTTGTATGACACTAAGATGTGTATTATAAAACAGAGGAAGATCAATTACAAAGGATATTTCACTTTTCCTATTAACACTGTAGAAAAGCTTATACATTTTTTTCTATGTGATTCAAAATTTTGAAAATTTTTATTTTATATTTTGTAACAAATTATTTCAAAGCTCTGGTCTCGGCTCCTTTTATTTTGTTGCTTGGCTTTAATGGCTATTGCAATGGATGTAGCTGATGGTCTGCATTTATTCTCCTTTCCTTCAAATCTTATATAGGTACTTCGAGTCAGCACAAATATGTTTAATTAACAAACAAAACCTTAGCCTCAAGGAAATTTGGGAAATTAAATTTTCAGTTTATTAGGTTTTGCAGTGCAATAAAATATGGTTGAGATGAAACTATAATGATGAAATAGGTTTGTTGACACTGAGCCCACTGTGCAACAGTCACAGATCAAAACTCCATCTTTTTATGTTTTCTGCTGGTTTCAATGATGTTGACACTAAATGGTGTTAGAATATTAGAAATTCCTTACATTATGTAGAGGAGGAATCCAAAGACATAAGGAGGTAAGACTTTTTTTTTTTTTTTTTTTTGACGGGGTCTTACCCCGTTGCCCAGCTGAAGTGCAGTGGTATGATCTTGGCTCACTGCAACCTCCGCCTCCCAGGTTCAAATGATACTCCTACCTCAGCTTCCCAAGTAGCTGGGATTACAGGTGCCCATCACCACACCCAGCTAATTTTTGTATTCTTAGTAGAGACAGGGTTTCACCATGTTGGCCAGCCCGATCTCAAACTCCTGACCTCGTGATCCACCCACCTTGGCCTCCCAAATGCTGGGATTACAGGCATGAGACACCGCCCCTGGCTGGAGATAAGACTTTTTAATTGATTTTTGCTGCGAGACTCTTTTATCTTCACCTTTACCATGTAACCAGAATAGGGCCCACGGATGCTCCCTTAACCAAAGGCTGGAAAATATATTGGCTATGTAAGTATGCATTTTTTTGAAAAGTGCTTAAGAAGAAATGTTATCTTTAGTAGGCCTATGATGAAGACTTTGAAAAATTCTGGTTTTGGAACAAGCTCCCCAGTTTAGGGTATGATGAAATCTCCAGTGTCAGTAATTAACCACCAGAAAAAAGTGATCTTTTGCTGAAAAAAATAATAGGCTAGAGTTATAATCACAAGTGTGACCCACAGGAATCTTTGTTAGTGCTTAATTGAGCATGAGATTCCCTTGGACTCTAGCAAATGCACACTTGTAAACTCTTGCTTAAGCTATACAGCCCCAAACAAACAAGCACATCTAGATCTAGAAATGAAGCTACGGGTTGAGTCACTTGATTGAGAGTCATTGTCACTCCTTCAATTCCAAAACATGAACCAGTTCATAAATCCTTGCAGAAAAACACTAAGACATTGAAACAAGTACATACGCATTGTACAAGTTTTCTTCTTTGCTTTCTCAGAGACATCTGCAACCATTTATTAGAACAATTGGGGAAAAAATACCAAGTAAATGTAGGAATTATTGACCACTGGTATTGAACTATATAAATCTCTGAGGACATAAAACATAACCGTGGGGGCTTTTAGAGATCAAGGGTTAAGTGGAGTTGGGGCCCAAGTCTGTCTGACAGTGGGTCCCAGTGTCTTCAAATATACCCAGAAATGTCCAGCCAAGCCCTTCCCACTTGACTCGCAGAAACTATGAGAGGTAATAAAATGATTATTGTTCTTTTAAGCCACTAAAATTTAGAGTGATTTGTCACACAAGACAATCCAAACACCTGGTGAGATACTTGCCTGTCAAAGGTGGAATACAAACACAATGAAAATGATTATGCCTGGTTCTGAAAGCCTGGCTATAACAGGCAAACTTGGCTGCTGGCAGATTTCCTACAATAACTCTTCTGACAAAAGAAGTAAAGACTATTACGGTAGGAAGAGTCAAACATACAAGCTTGGAATTACACTTCTAACTAGAAAAGTTAAATTTAAGCAACACTGAACCCAAGGTAAATTTTAGCCAACATCCAAAAATATAAATGCATCAGAAATATAGATTTTCTTCCCGTCTAGGAGAATAATAGGAAACTATTGTAAACCAATCAGGTGGTGATTTAAATTATGTCTCTTGTTCCAGGTGCAATCTCTTTTCTAAAGCAAAAAACTCTGCTCTGTCCTTGCTATGTACCAGTTATTTTTCCAGAAAAAAAATATATAATTATGCTAATAAATAGGGTACTAGAAACAATCTACTTTCATCTGAAAGGTATAGCAGTATTCTTTTGCAATATCACCTCAGGGCAAGGCCAACTATCCTACGGAATGTCATAATCTAAACCATGATTGTCCCATCATTCCACATCACCCTGGCCCTCTATATTAATTTCATGCTACAGCACCTCTTCAGCAGACATTAGTAGATACCCCTGATACCTGGTTTGGAAGATTATATTTTCCCCAAATGGCTCAGCTATTGGGTCAGCTTTTCTAACTGCTTCAACCAAAAGAGCACATCAGAAGGGGTTCTGAGTCCTACAAGGTTAGGTTATCGTATTAGTCTGTTCTCATGCTGCTAATAAAGACATACCCAAGACTGGGTAATTTATAAAGGAAAGAGGTTTAATTGACTCACAGTTCTACATGACTGGGGAGGCCTCACAATCATGGAGAAGGCAAAAGAGGAGCGAAGTCACATCTTACATGGTGGCAGGCAAGAGAGAGCTTATGCAGGGGAACTCTTCTTTACCAAACCATCAGATCCTGAGACTTATTCACCATTACAAGAACAACATGGGAAAGACCCATCCCTATGATCCAATTACCTCCCACTGGGTCCCTCCCATGAAATGTGGGAATTACGGGAGTCACAATTCAAGATGAGATTTGGGTGGGGACACAGTCAAACCATATTAGTTATGCAAGAGCAAATGGCTTTTATTTTATTCAGTAGAATCTTTGTGCTTGATACTTCCACCTGTCGTATAAACAGAAAGATTGTCCTGCTGGAGGGAAGTGGAAGGATCATACAGAGTGTCCTGAGATTCTATGAAGAGAGAAACGCCCGGCCTTCCTCCAGATGCCTCAGCTCCTCATCTTTCTCTGACTACAGCTACAGCAAAGGCCCTGAGTCACAAGGACCCAGCCAAGACCTTTACATTTGATGTGCAGAAAACGTGAGAGGCAATACAATGATTGTTGTTCTTTTAAGCCACCACAATTTAGTGATTTGTTATAGACCAATAGACAACCCAAACACCCGTTGAGATACATGCCTGTCAAAGATGGAATACAAACACAACAAAAATTTATGTACCTGTTATCCCTGAGAAATTTCTGTCACTCCTATAGTTCAGGGCATGTCAGAATATTACATCTAAAGGGAAAGACAAGTTTCTAAATTTTGCACAACTCTTACCACATAAAACAGGAACTCTGAGGCTGCTCAAGGGAACAATTTATCACATTTGGGAGCAGCTAAACCAGGCTCCATTTTAAGCACCTCTATTTACTTCCTGCACTTTATGTCACAGCTGACCCACAGTTTTCAAATTCTCTATGGTAAATCAAGACACTCTAGGGATATTGTGGAAAGTCCCATTAAGATAAATTAAGATAATCATGGTGCAGGCCTTTTGGGTTTTGGAGCAGAGTTGTACCTTCTTCCAGAAAGATTTATTTTTTTCTTCAGAAATAACCCGTGGCTTGTTATTAAGTCCTAGGGATATCAATGTCCATGCAAATTGAGCTTTCATCATAAGCACGGTATCCTGTGACCCACTGAGCCATAAATTTGAGAAGTTGATCATCGTAAATTATAAAATTAGATTTCAGCAGGTACTGAAAACGCCAGAATATTGCATGGTCATTTGGCACATACTCTTAATGCAACTACTTTTGCTGCCATGTGTACAACTCCCTCACCCTACAACTATGTCCTCACAGGGACTGAGAAAAATAGTCCAGCCTGACTTAAAGGCATGTCTGTACAATGAGCTGGAGCCAGTCTGAAGTAGGAGGTTGCAGGTTTATACCTTACCTGGGGGATATCCCTGAAGTGCAGCGATGAAGGGAAATTCTCCCAGTAGTTAGAAAATGAAGTGATACATCTGGGTCGCCCACTTTGTCTAGAAGGAGACACAAGCACAGGTCTGGCCTGAAAGCTATAAAAAAGAAGATTCAAGGACTAGCAACAGTGGAAAAGAAGCAGAAAATAAATATGTTAATGGAAGTGTAAAAAGTGACCCAGAGCATGGCTATATTTATACTCCATGTACATTTTCTCTAAGGGTATTCCTGGAGGTTCTTGAGATCATTTCAGTTGGTCCACAAGGTAAAAACTATTTTTGTAATAATATCAGGATGTTACTTGTAGTTTTCACTCACATGCTTTCACAAGTGTAGAGTTTTCCAGAGGGCACATGATATGTGATATATTAACATACTGAACGTAGAATCAGCTATGAGATTGTAGCCGCCTTCTAGTGAGTCAGACATTAAGGAGATTTGCAGAAACGTAAAATAATGCCTGGCTTGTCAGCCACTATTTTATTTTTCATAAAAATACATTACTTATGTTAATATAAAATGGAATTGATATTGCTATATTTAAATGAATTAAAAATGCATTTCAAAAAGTTTCAATTTTAGTTTATAATGTATTAAATACCAATAGACATAATTCATACAATACTTTATTATTATTATTATTATTTTTAAAGATGGGGTTTCACCATGATGGCCAGGCTGGTCATGAACTCCTGACCTCAGGCGATCCACCCACCTTGACCTCCCAAAGTGCTAGGATTACAGGCGTGAGCCACCGTGACCGGCCTCCATAATACTTTTTAAGAGAATGAAGGGGTCCTGATACCAAAAATTCAAGAACCACTGAACTAGTCTATCCCTTGCTTTGTTGTATTTCTTTATGCTTTCTGGCCCTTTTTCCTAAGGGTTTGTTCATTAAATTACACTCTCTTAAATTTTAACCACTTCTTCAACTTATCAAGGCCGTTTGAATCTAGATCTTGATGATTAGAGTTCCACGCGGTCTCTTTTCCCCTATTTTGATGATTCTGTAAGTTAAAAGTGCTGCCCTCTATTCACCAGACAGCATTTGATGCAAATACTTTATCACCTGACACAGAGGAATCGTGGCTGAGACAATTATTTTTCATCATCATTCACCAAATTGTGATGCATCAATCCTACACTTAAGCAACGTATATGCCTTATGCAGGCCATATTTACCAACATTATTACTCATCAGTTTTCTTGGGACAAGAACAAAAGTTACAACAAAGTCATACTGGCTATCCCAGATTGTCAACTTAAAATATCTCAGGTTTCTCTTTCTATTAAACTAGGTCATTGGCAGGACTCAAACTCCAAATTCTTTCTTCTGTGCCAGGCAGCAACGGAAACCCGTGCTCAGATTGCTTTTAGCCTTACAGCTGTTGCCTTCTGCTGGACTGTGCCGTTTTCTTTGGGTGTACACAGCTCAGGGTTCAGACAAAGATTTAAAGGTCATTATTTGTAATTTGGAAGCTCCCCACCCATATGCCTACAGTGACATCCTTCACAGGATTTTTCTCCCTTAATTTCCAGGTTCTCTGAAAGCCTCAAACAGCCTTCTTTAACACCATGAGTCATAAGAATGTTGCTTTCTGTGAGTTCTAAGCATTCTGTGCTACAGACAAAAAAGGTCCTAAGAGAAAAGTTGTATAAATGTGGATCTCAGCCACTACAGTTTCTTCCTTCATGTGCCACCTCCTCCCCAGCCCCAGTGCTTGCTTGTTTTTGGGTGCTCTTGATGCCTTGAAATAGATTTACGTTTTGAATGGAATTTATATTAATTACCTGTGCAGAAGTTGATTCAGTATGAGATAATCCACCATTATCAGACCACCATTTGCTTTAGTAAAAAATAATTTATTTTATTTATATGTCAAGTCCCTGGGCTAATAAGTGCATGTGAATAAGATATTTCCTTTAAAATTTGTAACCAAATTTTATAATTAAATCAAAATTATAAGTTAAAGTCATTATTAATTATAGCTTAATTTTGTCAACTCTCTTACGAAAACACACATACATTCTTGAAGACAGAAATCTGTTTCTATGAGGACTAAATAATAAGTAGTGTTTCTTGTGGGAAAATAATAGTTGAGGGAATTCCAACTCTCAACTTTACTCTTAGCATTTTTTTATTTTTGAGACGTAGTTTCACTCCTGTCACCCAGGCTGGAGTGCAATGGCACGATCTCAGCTCACTGCAATCTCCGCCTCCCGGGTTCAAGTGATTCTCCTACCTTAGCCTCCTGAGTAGCTGGAATTTCAGGTGCCCAGCACCACGCCTGGCTAATTTTTGTATTTTTAGTAGAGACAGGATTTTACCATGTTGGCCAGGCTGGTCTCGAACTCCTGACCTCAGGTGATCCACCTGCCTCTGCCTCCCAAAGTGCTGGGATTACAGGCACGAGCCACTGCACACAGCCAGCACACTTTCTACTTTAAGGAGCATGATGGTTAATTCTACATGCCAATTTGACTATGCTATGGTGTCTGGTTGTTTGGTGAAATGCCATTGTAGATATTGCTGTGAAGATATTTTTCAGATGTGATCAATATTTACAGTCTTTAGATTGACCTTCACAGTATGAGCAGACTTCATTCAGCCAACTGGAGGCCTTAAGAGCAATGTTTTGGGAAGAAGAAGAAATTTTGTCTCTAGCCTGCCTCTGCCTAAGTTCCAGCCTAAGGGCCTGCCAGCCAGACTTTAGACTTGATGGTTCCTACAATTGACATCTCTATCTAATGTATGTCATATCAGTTCTTTTTCTCTGGACAACTTTGACTAATACAAGAATAATCCTTAGCAACTCACATTTTTTAGAAATTGAGAGGCTGGTGTTTATTTTTGACAGTTTTTAAACTGTTTCACCATTATTCCATCAATGTTCTCCCAAATTTTTCATGGACTTAGTGATTACTTTTAGTGAACATTTGTATAACTATAAGCAAAGAAATTACATTAAAAAATTAACTTTTATTGGCACCATTGTTTTTTAGACAAATGGAAGGATTTAGAGAACACAGTAATTATTCATTACCTTGTATTTAATTTAAAAGGAAATGTTCAAGATATAAAAGAAATTAACAGATTAAACCTTTCTTTCCATGGAATTTAAAGAATTAGAAGGAAACATGTCAACCTCACACTTTAACAAAACTTTCCAAATTGTCCACAATTTTTGTTTTGTTTGTAGTTTTAACCCCAAATCTACTGTCTCGCATAATCCCAGTCGGTTTGCTTCTAAATGCCAAATGAAACAGAAATCAAAGATAATGACATTGATTTAATGTTCTGCGATTTCCACTGCACGTTTTATCTTTTAAAAAATAAGTTACAAGATGAAAGATTGTAAAATTAGTTATGAGCAACAACATCAAGATTTTGAATTTAGATTTGGAGTTAAGTAACACCAGTAGCATTGTGTCTCCTTAGGAGTATGGTAGAAGGAAAAACCTCCCATTAGCTCAAAACAACTCTTCCGACTCTATCAACTCATATGGCTCTGCTGTGTGTGGCTGGATTTCATACCCTCTTCCAGGCAAGGTGGATAACACATGGTCAGTGTCTGAGCATTGCACAGATCATAACTTACAGGTAAATTTATCATTTGTGTGTGTATGAAAACCAACAAAAAGAGGAAAGGCTTGTCACTGTTTAGGGGAGAGGTTCTACAGCATTTGAATGTGTGGCTACCTGCAATGAGTTAATTGAGAGGAGACTACCCATTTATTAGAATGTGGACCCCCCCGCAGCCATGTATACACAACCCCCCAAGACTCCCTGTGCCTGAGCATGCAGGGAGGGCATCACAACGTGTGCAGCAGAGCAGCGGGGTGGTGGCAGCAGCTCCTCTTGGGAGCCCAGCCACAAAGGCTGTTACCTGTGATGTTCCTCCATTGTGTTGCTCTGGAAGGCAGGGCGACCTGATCTGTTATTTCCCATCAAAAGCAAAAAGATTGAGAGTCATTCTTTACAGCTTGAATGGAGAATTGCACAAATGTCCCCTTGCCAGAGAAAAGCAACCGGGAAATTAGCACAGCAGGGATGAACTTTCTATAAGCACAGAGCGGGCTACAGGGGAGGCCAGGAGTGCTCTGCAAATGGCTGGGTATGCGGATCACTAGACTAGCCAAGTGTGGTTGTGGTTAGTCTCATTGGAGCTGGAGACTATATCTTACTTCTTTTCTGTTTTTCAATACCTTGCCTGTTTTCTTTAAAAAGTCGGTTTGCCAGAGTCACCACTACAAGGCCAATAAAGCTTTCAAGATATCTGAGATCAAGAGATAATGTTTGTAAAACAGTAAGGATTGTTCTATGGTGGTATGTTTTCTGGTAATGGCCATTTTATGAGAGTTGCCTTAATCTAAATGACATGAAGCAAGAGAAAAGGCTGTTGGCTTTTTGTTGGTCATTCCCCTGCCCATCCCCAGGATCCAGCTGCAAGAACCAAGGAAAGGGGCCAGCCCCCCCGCCCCCGCCATTCTGGAATCTGACACTGTAGGATTTCCATTTAGGTAGGATCTATAGGCTTTTCAGAGGTTATGTAATTTTGCAACCCTGCAAAAAATGGTTTTTGAGATGCTAAAGACATTCTCTAAGAAGGTACATTTTTGTGAGGTGTGTGGGTGGTGGACATCAACAAAAACTGGAAATAATCATGAACAGATGTAAAATACCCCAGGGACTCTTAGACTAATTGAAGTCTTTGCATATTGCCTGTAGTTATACAGAGGGCCTGTTATCATGTCTGCCAGCCAAATCTATGAATGCATGTCAGTGTGATCTCAGTGGAACCCATAGTTTGAGGAGGCCTGGAGACTTTTAAATTACATATATTAATAAAACAGATGAATGTTTGCTTTTTCCAATTACTTTACTCAGATGATATTAAGTGAACATTCCCAGAATAGCCATGTAACTTAATGTCACTCATCATCGTTTATACATTAACTAAACATACTCGACTGAATAATCTTACACTTGACTTATTTCTATTTATTTTCCTCACTGTTAACAGCTTTCACATTTCTTTCTATTCCTCTAGCACATACGAAGAGTTATTTATGAACACACAGTGAAACAAAGAAAACTGCCTATTAGAGTGTTCTTGAAAAAAAATTACTGGTCCTAGTAACAATTTCCTTGAATATATATGTTATATTCTTTTGGGGGAATTGGAAGATCTTTATAAATAATAACTTGCATTTGTATTACAGTTATTGTTTTACAGCCCTTCTATAATGTCAATCTCAGTTTATCCTCCTCCTGCAAGCTTTAATATCTGGCTGAGGCGGATCTTACTCTTCAATTGTAATAATCCCCGTGTACTAAGGGTGGGGCCAGGTGGAGATCATCTCGGGGAGGGTTTCCCCCATACTGTTCTTGTGATAGTGAGTGAGTGCTCACAAGATCTGATGGTTTTAGAAGGGGTTTCTCCCTTTGCATGACACTCATTCTCTCTCCTACGGTTCTGTGAAGAGGTGCCTTCTGCCATGATTGCAAGTTTCCTGAGGCCTCCCCAGCCACAAGGAACTGAGAGTCAGTTAAACCTACATTCTTTATAAATTACCCAGTCTTGGGCATTCCTTCACAGCAGTGTGAGAACAGATTCATACAGTGGTCCTAGGAGGAGCGGCCTCAGAGTCCCCTGGGAATGTTAGAAATGTAAATTCTCAGGTCCCACCCTAGACTACTGAATCAAAAACTCTAGGGGTGAGGCCCAGAAAACTGTGCTTTATCAAGTCGGCAGTTGATTCATTTAGGCTAAAGTTTCAGGAACACTGGCCTACAGGAGAAAATGCAAAGGGCTTTCTCAGCAGGCATTCAAAGACCTGTTCATCGTGCCTCTTTGTGGGTCTAAAGCCATGTTTTATCCTTCGCCTTCTGGCTGCCTATACCTTCAGGTCACTCAGGTTCATGTTTATTCTATTATCTTTTGCTCTTATCTGTAATGCTTTGCCATATGTCTCTTGGTGCAAACTGACCCAGCCATCCAGACCCAGCCAATACGTCTCCACCTTGGTGCTCCCACCGCACGTCATTCATAGACATCAGCCCAGTTCAAAACCACTTTCCTTAGAGCATGAGAGTTCATTATTTTCATGTCTTCCTTCCTTTCTAGACCGTGAATTCTCTGAGAAGCAGGGCCATGTTTTATAAGCTTGGGTTGCATCAGCAGTGGCTCTCACTGCCTGGCCAGGTGGCTTGCAATACTGTCCTTCGTGCTGTTGTTGAATTATTGAAAGGGAAAGAATTAAACTACCCTCAGCTGTTGATATTTTCTCAAACCTGCGTGGTCATGCTCACGTCAGAAAGCCAAGGGCAGCACTGACAGAAGGGATCTTGAGGAAAGCATCTTGATGAGAGAAGAGATTTGGTCGGAGGTGGCCTCTGGGGAGGATGGTTCCAAAGGGGAGCCCTTGGCTTTGGGCTGAGGACTGCCCGTGAGAGTACTGGGCTGCCAGGAGGAAACTCAAAGGCAGGAGCCTGAACTGAAATGGAGGTCAGGAAGCCCCAAAGGCAACGTTGGCCCAGATGGTTAAGGAGGCAGTCATGCATAATAGTCAACCCTGAGGGAGACAGAGCTTGCAGTGGGACAATCTCAGGTTGAATTCTGTCCGGCACATTACATTTATGACCAGAGCATGTTAGTTAGCCTTTCTGAATCTCAGAAACCTTTGTAGAGAGTAAGAATACCATACTCACAGTATGCAATAATAGGAGCCATTGTTTATTGAGCACTTCAACAGGTTCTCTCTTTTAATCTTCACAACCATGCTATGAAATTGGAATTTGGGTCTCCCATGTTACAGCACCAAGAACTTGCCTGGAGTCACATACGGAGGTATAATGTGGGAGAATGGACTTCAGTGGAACCATCAGACTCCAGAGCCTTGGCTATCTGGTGCTATGCGGCATTACCTCCTTAGGGGTCTGTGAAGACTAAGTGAGATATTTATGTAAAGCACCCAGCAAGTGACTACACGAAAGGCACAATTTTCCTAAGACCAAGTTGGCTTCAGGATGTGGAAAAAATAATCCCTAAACATGGAAAAAAACTCTGGAATGGACATCAAATCTCTCCTTTTATCTACTTACTTCCTTTGGCTCTGGGAATCACGTTCTCTTATTTCATTGTTCATTAATACCTTTGCACCTGAAGTTAAGCATATCCTTATTTCCAGAAAGAAAATTGCTGTTTCAGAGTCCCTGGTCTTCATCCCATTGCTAAGGGTGATGTTTCAAAGAGCACAGTATGAGCTTCTGGCAGAAATCTTCGGAGCCTCCTGTCTGCACTCCTGAGAAAAAGGGCATGAGAGGAGAGACACAGCCTTCAGGTCTTTTAGGCTTCTGGGAGTGGAATTCTCCACCCTGTTTCTTTGATTCACAAGAGGAATATTTTTCCAAAGAATTCTGGCAGGCTCCTGATATTAAGATGATGCGAAAGTTCTGTGCTAACCTCACAGGGACAGCATCGATTCAGAGAGAGCAAAGTAGGCACATCTCACAGGAGCATTTCCTCCGGAGCTGCTCCGGCTGAAGGATTCACAGAACTCAGAAATCTTTGCCAAGCCTAGACCTCTTGGAGAGGAATACTGAACAGAAAACCAGGATTTTCTTCTGTATATTTTCCTGATGACTATGGTGTAGAGGAGAAAAAAAAGTCTTCTTCTTCTACTCGTCTTGGGTTCTTCAGTGAGGACCCTGTAAATAACACTGGTGAAAGACAGCTTAACAAGAGAAAAGCAAACATAAGTTTATGGGCATGTGCATCGTGCATTCACATTAGCACACCGAGACGAGCAATTCTAGGGGTGGTTTGAATTTGAGCTTGTATAGCACCTTTGCAAAAGGACAATTTTTTTTTTTTTTTTTTGGAGAAGCAGTGACACTAAGGAAAAGGACTTTGAGCTTCCGGGGGTGCAGATTATGGGAATGTAAATACAGAGGAGAAACTATTGGTAGACAAGGGTTGATTATGTAAGGTTTGTTATGCAGATTCCTCTGTACGGTCTAGATAAGGATCCAGCATTGTCTCTGGTGATTAAGAATCAACCTGCCCTTTCTGGTAGAAAAAGGGAGGGCTGAGAATTTTTCTTGTGTCTGTTTCTTTTCAATTGCCTTTAGCTCAAAATAATTCTTATGGCACCGGTTGGGGTGGTACATTCTACTCCCTTTGGCAGAAAGTGCAGCCCCGCCCAGTTGGCTTTACTGATGAGCTCCTTGTTCCAAAGACTTTCTTTTAGTCACAGAAAAGGAGACAGGAGCAGTGATGGTAGCTATTGGCAGGCTCGGAGTCACCAAGTAGACTTGATTTCCAAGGCCAAGGGTTGCTCTGCATTTCACCAACGTTTCTGCTCCCACAGCATGGCTTCAGCTTGTTTTTCTTCTTGTCTTCAGCTCACTCAGGGCCTGTCTTGCTGCAGGCCTGGACAAGTCCTATGTGCACTTTTCTTTGTGCAGAATGAAGACTGGGCCTATTGCGGGTTGAATTTTGTCCTCCCTAAGAAATGCCTTGAAGTCCTAACCCCCAGAACCTGTAAGTGGGACCATATTTGGAAAGAGGGTCTTTGCAGATGAAATCAAATCTTTGGAAAGATGAAGTCATTAGGTGGGCCCAGATCTAATACGAGTAGTGTTCTTATAAGAAGAAGGAAATTCGCACAGGGACACACACAGAGGAGAATGCCATGTGGAGCCACAGGTACATGAAGGTGGAGGCTGGAGACTGCTGCAAACCGAGAAATCGTTGGTGCTTGGAGAATCCTCCCCTAGAGGTTTTGGAGGGAGCATGGCCTAGCCAATACCTTAATCTTGGACTTCTAGCCTCCAGAACAGTGAAACACTAAATTTCTGTAGTTTAAAGCCACTCGGTTTGTGGTGCTTTGGGGTTTGTTTGTTTGTTCATTTTGAGCTGGAGTCTTACAACCTCTGACTCCGGAGTTCTAGTGATTCTCCTGCCTCAATCTCGTGAGTAGCTGGGACTACAGACACGTAACGCCATGCCCGGCCAAATTTTTGAATTTTTTAGTAGAAATGGGTTTCGTCATGTTGGCCAGGCAGGTCTCAAACCCCAACCTCAAGGGATGGCTTGTGTCAGTCTCCCAAAGTGCTGGGATTACAGGCATGAGCCACCATGCCTGGCCCAGTTTGTGGTGCTTTGTGACATAGCCCTAGGAAATTAATAGGGTCCATTGTAGGATGGACAAGCACGCTGCCGCCTGGTGCTCTCAGAGAGTAAAAGGGATTCTGAGTTTCGCAGCCTCTTTCAGAGTCAGGGTGAGGGCAGGGAAGGGAGCATTCTTCTGGAACTCATGGCAGTTGATAACACCAGAGAGAGTCGTTCCCATCTCACAGTGGTCAGCGAGGGTTGTTGCACTGCTGTTGATCACTGTGTGATCCAGTCCAGCAACACAATCCCAGCGTGGGCACCACTTGCCTGAGTGTAGAGGCTGCCAGCAGTCGTACCTCAGGCTGCATGGCACTTCTCTGCATGTGCCTTCCTGTGGCTCAGTTTTCATTTAAAGATCCTGTCATTATGGACCACAGGAGTCCAGAGAGGTAGCCTGGCCAGTTACCTTGACAACCTCATGATGTCATGCTGTAAACTTCTTCCTGGCTGCAGATCTAATGCGATTCTCGATACTGTCGGCTCCTCCCAGCCTGGATGACAGCAGCTAAAGTGAGAGCTGACAGCTCACTTTTAATGATGCCCTTCGTGGCATCTTTAGGGTATATTTGCATTAGCAATAGAAGGTGAGTCTGACTGCCGATAAACTGCATGGAATTTTTGCCCAGGGGACCCAAGCCTACTGCTGGCAGATCTGGCTCAGCTGCTGGGAGGGTTTTCTCATCCTCCTTGTGCTGTATTTTGGATTCCCTGCGGCAGTTCAGCAACAAAGAATGAACGTGACCCTCAGTCAAATGGATTCCTGAGAACTTCCCCTCCATGAGCTGGACCCTGAGTATATCAGAGAATCTTATCCCAACGGGTTTCTTAACAAAGCCTTTTCTCTGTCTTCAATCATTCCCCACCACCAGCACACCCTTTTAAGATTTTTATCTTTAGGGTTTTTAAAGTATGTTTTTAAAAAGCAAAGGCTCTGGAGTGAAGTAGGCATCAGCACAGGCACACATGCACACCTCACTTCCCAGCTTCCCAGTGCTTTCTCTCCAGTCCTGGGGAAAAGCACCCCCAGGCAACGTCCTGATAAGTAAGAGAGCAGGGCAGGCAGGTGGCTTTCTCCATGGAGAAAAGGCAGCTGCAGCTACTCTTTGACAGAGGCCTAAAGTGGGTGCATGCTCGACTGTGTGAGAGATTTAACTTGCCTGTCTCTTTCAATGAGGACGTGGACTCTCATCTCCTAGCAGCAGGCAAGAGGAAGGATAAGCAGGAAGACCCCACACGTGGTGACTCTCCAGTACAGACATTGGAGCCAGCTTCAGTAAGCCCAATGGACAGAGCCAGAGAAGGCGGAACTACAACCTCCTCCTGTAGGATTTCTGTGAGCTGGTACCAAGGGGCCTTCTGCACTATGGGGGAAGAAGCTACTTCGTGAGGATTCTTTTATCTGTTCATATGGGCAAAAACTTTTGATACACCCTTAGAAACATAACAGCTGCTGGATGACAGTCTAGATTTCTAGGGTCAGAGGCTCCCCATCATCTTTGAAAGCCATGCTCAGTGTCAAAGCCAGATAATTTTTTGTTAAGAAGCACTCAGGCCCAGAGAGTATCTTCTGGAAGGTAGAGGAACGTGAAGTGCAAAGGGGTTCAGAAATCCCTTCCAACATGTGGATGCTGTTTTCTAATACCATGCCAACTCCATGGCAGCAACTGCTCCCTAATGCCCACTGCAGTTCTGGCCTTTTTATTACACCTTTGAAGTGGTGATATCTGGCTAGAAATGGGAGTCTCACAATCTAGAAGACAGGAAAAATATGAGAGAGAATCAGAAGAGGAAGGCTCAGATCTAGGCATGATGCCCACACTTGCAGCACACATGGAGACAGGTGTTAGCGGTGTAGGCAAAAGCTATGCCCTCCAGTGACCTCCTTACCCCCTTCTCTCTTTGGGTAACATGCTGATGTGCCTATAGATGAATATGGATCCTTTTTTCCTTTTTCATCTGATTGAGGGTGTTGGCTTAAACTGTGGCCTCAGGACAGGGTTACATGTTGGAATAACATTTATCTCAGTACATCAGAAGTTGTGATCACTTTTCAATTTCTGTGACAATAATATAAGCATGTTTTATGTCACTTAGAGATTGTCCTTATAATTGAGCTTTGTTGCATGATTTAAGTAACTGCTTTGAATTTTCGTTTATGATCTCTTGTGCCAAGTATGGTAAAGGCAAATGATACCATAGCATTTGAAAAGGAAAATGACACGGAGATTCAAATTGGAAAGGGGGCAGGAGAAAGGAATCATTTTGGGGCCTACAGAATATAGGCATGCTGAAATCCAAAGAATTTGTGCTGTGGCAGCCAGTACCATATTTTTGCTGGGAACAGATGTATTATGCAGATTCCATTTTTTGCACAGACAAACTTGCAACCATTCATCAGCAAAAAGTGCAGCAGTAAAAATGCAGTGCAGAATTTTCTGTTGATTCTAGCAGTAAGCGGATTAGATACCTACTGAGTTCAGGTTTCAATAACCCTGCAGCGTGAAACTTATCTTCATGTGAACAAACAAGACAGTTGCAGAGTTATCAAGGGAAATCATATTAAAATTTGCATCCAAGAATTGACAAAGTTTTGGATTTTACGAGGCCTGATGCTTCTGAACTAGCCAACAAAGAGAAAGCTATCGTATGTTTTTTGTGCAACTTATTTATATCAAAAGGGTTTATATTTAGTTTTGTGTGTGTGGTTTTTTTTTTTTTTGGCAAAATAAAATAGTACAAATAAGGTATACCAACACTAAAGGTCTGTTGACTTTATTTTTCCTTCAAAAGAAATTGTGGAAGATAGCTGTTAAGATGCTTCCTAATAATTTCCACCTTCTGGTATTTGCGCCCTGGGTGCTTTGTTCCCACAAGGTATAAATGTCGGTCTGTGTGGCCAATGCAATACTAAAGAAGTGGTCATTTGAAATGAAGTCATAAAATACAGTGTGACTCACTCTGTCTCCTTCTCTCTGTCACTCAATCTGGAAAAGCCAGATGCCATGTCGTGAAAACCCTTTGGTGTTCTGTGAAGAAGCTCATGTGATGAGGAGCTGAGGGCTCCTGTCACAGCCATGCGAGTGAGCTATCCTGGAAGTGGATCTGCCAGCCCCAGCCTTCTGACGACTGCAGCCTGCTGGCCACAGCTTCACTGCAATGTCATGAGAGGCTCTGAGCCAGAATCTCCCAGCTAAGCCACTCCTGGTTTCCTGACCCTCAGAGACTGTGAGATAAATGTTTGCTTTTTTAAGCATCCTGTTTTGGAGTAGTTGTGTAGCAACAGGTTATCTGATGCAGGAGCCTATACATAACCAATGACTGAGAAACACTATCAAATGTCACTTCCGGAATGGAACCAGTGAGTCAAGTACTAGACGTATTCATTACTTAGTCATGGATTTGGATTTGAATGTATGCTGTAAAAAAGAAAAAAAAAGCTATTTATTGGTCTTGCTTCTTAGCATCAGTTAATTAGTGACATTCACTCCATTTTGATGTATAGTTTAAAATATACATATCTATATGTAAATATACAGGAGCAGATTCAACATCTAACCTTGCCATTTCTTGTTTCTTTCTTTCTTTCTTTTTTCTTTCTTTCTTTCTTCTTTCTTTCTTTCTTTCTTTCTTTCTTTCTTTCTTTCTTTCTTTCTTTCTTTCTTTTCTTTCCCTCCCTCCCTCTCTCTTTCTCTCTCTTTCTGTCTTTCTTTCTTTTCTTTAGACAGAATCTCACTCTGTCACCCAGGCTGCAGTGCATATGCATGATCTCAGCTCACTGCAGCCTCTACCTCCCAGGTTCAAGTGATTCTCCTGTGTCAACCTCCTGAGTGGCTGGGATTACAGGTGCATGCCACCATGCCCAGCTGACTTTTGTCTTTTTAGTAGAGATTGGGTTTCACCATTTTGCCCAGGCTGGTCTCAAACTCCTAAGCACAATCGATCCACCCACCTCGGTCTCCCAAAGTGCTGGGATTACAGGCATGAACCACCTTTCCTGACTGTCAATTCTTATTATTGTAATAAATCTCTTCATTCAGGGAGTTCATTTTGGCAAGGCGCAAATACCCAGTACTTCTATTTGACCATCTATCCTTTCCTAGCTCTCATATGACATAATTACAAAGGCGGATGGCAAATTCCACTTTGACTTTAGCTGAAATGAACAGAGTGTATGTAGCCCTGTTATGTTTGCTATAATGAATCTGGTTTCCTGCTACTGTTTACCTGGGAGCAAACAAACAAGCTGAAACAATACACAACTGACATTCATACTTGAGTTAAAATGTAATTTGATTTGCAATTTAGAAAAGATGTTCGCCTCAGTCTTTTAGGAAAAAAACAGACATTGTTTATCTGATTGCTTATTTGTCCGTCTTCTGCTTAGCGACTGGACTCATTTCAAGAAGTCAACTTGGTGTCAGGAATAGTGAGACTTACAAGATCTCACGACAAAAGCAAAACCAGCGTCCTCACACGTGCTTTCCTGGGGTTCCTTGGCTTCTGGAGTGTTGTCCCTTGTCCCTTGTGGTTCCATAGCTGCATTCCAGCTGCCACATCTCCTCCCTTGCTTTGGTCAGTGCCTGCGATGCATCACAGGTTACTTTGTTTGCAACTCCTCTCCTTTGGTTGGGATGAAGCCCTCCAAGTCCTGAGGGCAACCCCCAGTTGCTGTTTGTCTGGATCGTGTCCTGGATGCAGAGCTGCCTCCCTGCAGTGACAACACAGCTCTCAAACATGGCCCCAGCCAGATTCTCAGGTGTCCTTGGGTCCTGTCTACATTACTTGAAAGCCTAGATGACCCAGTAAAGCTAAAACACAGGCCTGACTTTGCCAATCAACCAGGTTGATTAGAATAAGGATATGAATAAGGTGGTTACAGAACAACTAAAATTCGGTATTCTTCTGTAATTCCAGAAGCCCCCAACTGACCTGAATCCCCAAATGTCAATTACCTAATATGCACACCCCCTTTGGACAAAGCTTAGAGAGGAACAAATCGGGTCACTCATGTCATGGCCTTCCCTCCTCCCTTTCTTCTCTCTGGTTTTTATCCCCTGTATCCCCATATCCCTCTAGTATATAATGCTTTTAGTTGATCCCAACACTGCATGTCATATTGACTTGCTCCCCTAGCCAGAACTTATCTAGAAAGACACACACACACACACACACACACACACACACACACACACACACACACAGTGGAGTAAGAAAATGCGTAGAATCCTTCAGCAGAGACAATAAAGAAACTTAGAGTATTAGTAAGAAGCCATGTTGCTAAAAGTTCCTGTTTTCAGTGTCAGAAGCTAAGTATAATCTCAGTCTTTGCCTGCTCATTCTTTCTGGAACAAATCCCAGTTTTCCATGCAGATGGTTGCCTTGGGCCAAGTTGGGTAGAGATCATGAACGTAGAAAGTCAAATGAAAAATTCACATTCATGGTTTTCAAAATATTCCCCATAATTTTATCTGGCTATATTATTTTTCATCATTGGATCTCTGGTTATAGATGTAGATGATAATCTGTGGAATGGAGACAGTCACACATGATTTTAATTCAGCTCTATTCGGTTTGCCTTGTAACTCTCAGAAAAGGCTTTGTGCAGCTTCTCTCTGTGACCCACTTTTCACCCACACAAGGAATCCAGTTTCTGCAGGTGCTAGTGTGTCAGTGCATAAAGTTCAGTTGAGCTGATGAGTAACCAAGCAGACTTTGGTGTTCCTGGGCAGCTGGGAGCACCTGCATAATGCATGCAGTGCCTTTAGGAGTACAAGACGTATTTCACAGGGCTGCTCCTTCAGGACACTCAATGAGACTGTAGAATCTGTGTCTGTGTGTGTTCTGCATCCCTGCTCATGTCTCTGTAATTATCTTCAAGGGATGAAGTGGGCCCCATCAGGCCCATAAGTTGTATCTCAGAGAGTTCCTGTAGTGTCAGTGGATTGGTTTTTCCCTCCAGGCACACTGCCATAGAGCCACCTGCCACTGTATGCTCCATGGTGAGCGCCATGCTCAATAGCTTCCCTCGCGAGAATGTGATTCTATTGCATTTCTTGACTTAAAGTCAGACCTGCCTATGCCTTCCAAATAGAACCAGATTTTTTCCCCTTGATTTCGTGTGAAGTCAAACTTTATGAAACATCATTTGGAAGACAGCCACAGTGCATTTCTGTGTCCCTCTTTAATTTCTTCCCTATCAGTTGATCCAGCTGTAGTCCAGGTCAAGCTCCTAAAGGCTTTTTTTCTGTCAAAACCCCCAGCAACGTGCTGCCATGCCTGCAGCATCTATCCTTCCCTCTTTGTAGGTGACAATATTTAGAGTCTGATCTAACTTCCATTTAAAGGCAACTGTTAGGGAATGAATTCTCTAAAGGAGACTTAATATGTATGTTAGGCAGCTGCAGACTTGCCTGTGTCTACTGTATTGGTAATGGTAGCCAACAGCTCTTGACCACTTCCTGTCTCTGAGACAAACCCTTGATTGGCATGATTTCACTGAGTCTTCAATGACAACTGCAGTTATTATTTTCCCTCCATTGTGTAGATGAAGAAACCAAAGCTTGAATAGGCTTATTAAGCAAATTAGCCAATATCACCCAGTTAATGAATGGCAGGCCAACATTTGCCTACAGGACTCTTGGTCTCCAGAACTCCTGCTCTTCCCTGGTCTGCTTAGTTCACATGGGAAACTTAAGATTTTATCGGATATGGACAAACGAAAGGAGCCGGCTTCCTGGAGCCCTCCCATTGGATGCTTTCCAGGCTCTTCTGAATCAGCAACTGTCCATCCTTAGCCCACCCTCCACCTTGGCAGTGAGTAAAAGGCAATACCTCCTATTCCCCTCTGAAAGCTTTTGTCCTGTGGTAAGAGCCCAGAGAAACTTCCAGAAGCAAATGATTGCCTTATGCTTTGTGACAGATGTGGACTTTGACTTCCTAGGACTGATACCCAATAGGTGTCATCTTTTTGAGGGCAATTTCTTTATAGCACTGCAATATAACAACAATTGAGTAAGCCACCAGATATGCCAGGCCAGTGCCCATCATTCCTTGTCATGGATTTTCATTGCTGTGCTTGATAGCTTTTTCTGGCTTGATTTACTTCAGCTAAAAGGGGGCATTTTGGGATAAGGGTGAGGGCTGAAGGAGATCTGAGTGTTGAGCAGAAAGAGATGATGACTGGGGATACAGGGGCAGGGCCATTTCTGTTTGACTCCTGAGAAACAGGGACTGTTTAGCAAGAGAACTTGGTGACTCACAGCACCCACAGTACTGCATTAAGACCCAGATGACAACATCACACAGAGTTTGGGAGAAGGGCATTCTTTCTCTTTCTGTGCAGAATGCAGTAGTTGCAACCAGAGGGCCCTGGAAATTTTCAGAGGTGGAGGTGCTGGCTGTGCCTGCTGGAGTGATAAGGAAACAGAGTTCATTTTCTAGAATAGCAGCAGTGGTAGAGGCGAGGTGACTACCTCACAAAATCCGTGAGTGGCAACTTAAATGATGAGTCCAAAAGTAAGACCATTAATGTGCTTGAGAATTCCTAAAACCAACTGAAGACGTGAGGAGGGAGAGGGGTTGACATAGTAATTATGCTGGTGAGGACTTTCAGGGGCTAAAGTTCAGTACAATTTTTTGCTGAGACTAATTTTGCCAGCAAACTGGAGTGGCATGTGGGCATTCAAGATTACACATATTTACAGCAATTATAAATATCATGCAGATAAAACGGCAACGTTAACAGCCTTTTCTCAATTGGGTGTTGGTAAATCCTGCATTCCTAATGGCTTGATTAGCATCTCTCCCCAGATTCCTCTGTTCCTTGGTAGCTCCAGGTTCTGTTTCAGCTTTTTCTGCTAATCCACACACTGTGTTGACCAAAATACTTGGAGCTCATACACTAGAGGTTTCTGCACATCTCTTTCTTTGATTGCTTAAACTGAATTCCTCCATATAAAAACCTTCCATCTTGTATTGCCTCACACAAATCTTATCATCTGCATTTTTGCTTGCATTGCTCATGCTTTTGATTCCTAATCTCTAAGATCTAAATACATGGTAGAAAGACTGGGGGTGTGGCTCTGCTTCTCTCTAAAACAAGCAGACTGATGCTTTCAGCTAAAACATAGTCACGCATTGCATATCCAATGGGGTCCTATAAGATTATAAAGCCATATTTTTACTATACCTTTTCTACTTTCAGATAGGTTTAGATGCACACATGCTTACCATTGTGTTACAATTGCCTATGATATTCCGTAGAGTAACATGCTACACAGGTTAGCTTTGGAGCAATAGACTGTACCATATAGCCTAGGTATGTCACAGGCTATCCAATCTAGATTTGTGTGAGCACCATCTAGGATGTGTTTGCACAATGACAGAATCACCTAGCAATGCATTTCTCAGAATATATCTCTGTTGTTAAGTGATGAATGGCTGTATCTGTGAATATGTTTCATGGATGCTGGGAAAGATTCTCCTAGATGCCTCTGCTTTTTATGGGGGAAAGATGCACAGCCAGGTTATGAATTAGCTGTAAACATCTACTCTTTGTCAGAAGCCCGTTCATTTGTGGTTGATTCCACATCCCATAAACACTCTCTCCTCCTCCACACTCCCAGGTTATATGAAATGTGTATGCTCCATTAAAGTGAGGTGGTACAACTTGATTATTTCATCACGCTTTTATATGGATTATGCTACAAATGTTCATGGAAAATAAAGTACCAATTCCAGGTAGTAGTCAGCTTTACAACTGTCATCTGAGGTAACAGTTTCTCCACAATAGCACTTTAAAACAGAAGTTGGCATTATTGGTTTATTCATGTGATTTGTATGCACTCTAGATAAACTTGATAGGAAAAGGGTTACACTAAACAAGAGCAACAACAAATATTTTCCACTTACCTCAATCATAGAAGTTTTGATTATAGAAATGGCTTATCGGCAAGTGCAGTTTGGTTATCATTTTTGCTTCTGTCTTGAAAATTGGATAACATAAACCGTGAAGGTCTCAGATTGATTTTGCAGCTATTGGATTATTTTAAACAAAAAAGGAAACAGCTACAGAATAACTGAATCAGTCTTGCTGTATACACATAGCTCCAGGCCAAAGCCCTAGGCGTTTCCTTCATTCTACATTCTTGTTCTAGAAAGACTCCTTGGTTTTTTCAGGCACTATTTCAGGATTTTCCCCCCTGTTTCCAAAGTCATTGTGTATTCAAGAGAGGCTTCCTTATCTTTACATTTTGTATTCTGAGACTTCATGTATAAGCAACATTCTGACTTTAGAAAAAAATCAGAATGCATTAAGCTTCACTATGTCTCTTTTACAAAGATTCCTTTAAGCTTTGAGATTGTTATTCAGTGAAGTCAAGTGGTAAATCTGTCCTAATCTGTGGTATGTTCAGACTACTGACTGGAACGCTTTTGGCTGACATGATTAAAAAAAGAGCTCCAACTCCAATCTATTCAGTTTTACATTCCTTTATTTTCATGGATGTATGAAGTTTATTTCAGGATATTACTTTTTTTTTCCAATTCTTTCTTCCCTTGTCAACCGAAGGACACTTCTTTATTATCACTCTTTCTGCTGGGGCCAGATCATGATGTGCAGCTTTGTTGAACAAATGCCTAAAAACACATGTCTGCCATCTGTCTTTGAAACCTGCAGCAGCCAGGTTTAAAGCTGCCCTCTGAAGAAGGCAGGAAAGAAATAGAGCATTTTTTGTTTGTTGTCACATTAATCTTGAGTAATGAAACTTTGTTAGTAAGAAAAAAAATCCTTCTAAAAGCCCTATGTTGAATTTATGTCATAAGTTTTAACATAGCTGTTACTTTCTAATCACATTTTGAAAAATAGTCCCATCAAAACACACTTTAGAAGGATTATGTTTTACTTATAATTTCATTTTGTGGAGTCTGGAAGTCATTTTACAAGACAGACAGAACAAAGTCAATTCTTCTTTACTTCTGACTTTTTATTGACGAAATACTTATTAATTAAGAGGCATTTGTGAAATTTGAGAAAGAAAATGATACGATGTCCAATAGTAATAAAAAATACAGTTGTCCTTCTAGTTCCAGGAAGTTTTCTACACTTTACTTTTTGAAATCTTCCATTCACAGAGAGCTCACAGTTGGAAATTCCAAATGTACTTGATACTTCCTCTTTTTTTGAAGGGGGATGATTTTCTCACTTTTGTAAATGTGACTTTATCCTGCTTCTGGAAAGAAAGGCCATGACCAGAACAAGAGAGCTGTTTTGAGACCTAAAGCAGAGATTCTAAGCTCAAAATTTGCAAAACTAAATGTTTCCATTTATTATTATGATTTTTCTTTTTGAGATAAAGGCTCTGAGTTGTGGCTGTCAGGGCAGACAGATAATGGGACTATATGAACAGGACTGGGAACATATCTTGGCCAATACTCCAGGCTACTCATCCAAATTCTATCTAAGGCGCTTGAACAGCTACAGATTTTGCAAAACAGGACTTGCAATATCAGCTATTCTCTTTCCATCCCAGAGGCAATCAGACTCAGGCCTGGGCAGACACCCCAAAATAATGCATTAAACATGGGGTTTCAGTACAGCCTAAAATCATGCATGAAAAAAAAAAAGACATTTACGAGGCTTAGTGATTCTAAGAATGTTGTGATTCAAAAAAGGAGTCCTTGTCTTTGGTTACTATATATCATGCAGAAATAACTCATTATTTTGAGATTATACAGAGTGTGGTGGGAGAAATGAGTCAATTTTCTGAATGACACAAACAAAAACCAAACTACTTATAATTTACTGTGGGATTTTTTTTCTAAGGGTGGGTTGCTCCTAGGACATTTAGGTAGAATTATTCAGAATAGTGGCTTCCATTCTTTACATGACATCTTTGGAGTAAATTTACGTAACACATATGTTTGTATATAAAATACATATATACTTGTCTTATATTTATATTTGCCTTATATTACAAAAATATTTGTCTTATATTTATGACTAAGTTAATTATTACATGACATCTTTGTAGTAAATTTACATAACACATATATTTGTATATAAAATACATATATACTTGTCTTATATTTATATTTGTCTTATATTACAAAAGCATTTGCCTTATATTTATGACTTAGTTAATTATTACAAAGTGCACATACCTATGTGACCATTTTCTAGGCCAGTACATAGAATATCTCAAGTGCTTGAATGCCCTACTTATTCATATCCCTTTAAGAACACCTGTTAGTTATGAGACACCTTTCAGGACCCTCCAGAGTGTACACGCCAACACAACTCTCTCCCTGAGCTGCTCCCAGCCAATGACCACACATGGCCTGGACTCTAAAGCATCCCATTTCTGCTCACCGCAGAGTCCTGTAATGAACAGTCTGTGCTCTGGGCTCCCTACGGCTCTGGCCAAGATCTTTTCAGAGATGCACTGTAGATTGGGTGGGGGTGGGGGCTTCTGACCAAATTCTCATTCTGTGTCTCTTTTTCCTCATGGTGTCAAACCTGCATTGTGGTTTGAGGCTCACCTACCTGTTCTCGCTCTCCTTTAGGCTTCATGGGCATTTTCCCTGATAAATCTCAAGCGTTTCTAATTCTGTTGTGGTGTCTGCTTCTCGGAGGACCTAAGTAAAACAGTTGGTGCCAGAAAAGCAGTTGGTAAGATGGAGTTGGGGGACCAGGTTGCTTGCCAACTGGCTGGCACGAAAGGCCCTGAGTGGTATGTGGGGCACAGATGGTTCCTGGCACAGAGCAGTGGCCCAACTGCTAAAACTTTCACTGATGGTAACCTGGGAAAACATCCTGGTGGGAGGGAACTCTCTTACTGCTGCAATGATTCTAGCATTTAAAAGGCATTGAGGGAACAGTGCTAACGGAGAGTGGAATCGGCTACTTATCCCGAAATTGTATTGATCACCTGCAGAGGGATAATGAGGAATCCAAGGTGGTTTATGAAGAGTTAAAGGATATGTGAGGACCTGAGGGCCTTTTTGTAAGCTACCAAAGCTTGTCTTGCAGTAGAAAAGCAGACACAGCTGAACAGCAAGCATAAGACTAAGTAAGAGTTGTAGAGCTCTAGACATTTAAACGCTGAGCCCGGGAAGGTCCATTACACAAAGGTCACGGCCCTGAATTTAAACAAACAAACAAATAACTCAAGACCCTGAAATGTGGGTACATCCCTGAAGATTGTGTCTCTGCAGACTTTCCTGCAGCCAACATGATTGCAGAGATGGCCCCCATTCCCACTATGGAAAGACTGCAGAGGCTTCTTCCTTGCAAGGCAGCAGATGCCCTTTTCAGGGATTGTCCCCCCACTTCTCCTGGATGCCAAACCACTCAGTAGAGTTAAATCCCAGTATAATCTGCTGAGATGTGTCGGACATGATAAAGAAAGAAGATACTACATTCCAAAGAGCCGTAAGAATTAGCTAGCATATACTATCAGTAGCTAAGAAAGTACATTTGGGACTGGATTTTGAGGGTACTGGATCAAGGGAGCTAGAAAAATTTCCATAAGCAAGAATTTAGAGACTTGGGGGTATTGCTTTGAAACAGAGAATTTAATATCTGGCAAGGTCCCCAGAGATGGGAAAGCCTCAATGCTAAGGTGAGTCCAAGAAGGTTAAAGTGAGTGGTGCCTTTTGCTAATGAAGATGAAATACCTGAGTGCCATTGGCAGATGACAGAGAAAGGGATAAAAAAGCCTGGTGTGCTTGAATATACATTCAAGGTATGTGTGAGGCAGAACGACTCACCCCAGGATTATTTGCATGAAAAGAACCAGAGGCCATCAGCAATGCATGAATGAGAGGAACACCAGCGTCATTAAAGCTCAGTGGAGGCTCTCCTCTGCAGGCAGGTAGGAGAGGGAGTCACAGAATCAGACTTGTTACCATTGATGGGATGATCAGCCCTGAAGCAATAGAGACCACCATAGGCCAGAGAGTCACAATGACCTTAATGACTAGAAGATCAGAGGGTCTGCCTAGGGATCACTAATTGCAGGAAGTTTTGAAGATGCTTAAAGGAACATGGTATCCCTAGAGGCAAAGAAGATAGGCAGCCATTATGAAATTTGCTTTACATCTGAAATCAGAAGAGGAAATAACGAAGAGGTGGAAGGCTGAGGATTGTCATCCTAATAGAAAATCAAGGTCATTTCCAAAGGTTTTTGAAGCCAAACTAATTTCTAATTCTGGAACCCACGGATTTAGGAGAAGGTCAGGTCCCTACGGAGGACACTGCAGTACTACAGTGAGGATGTACTTCAATACTTCCTACAGTTCTTTCCCAAAGGCAATGTATTAGTCAGGTTTCTCTAGAGGGACAAAGCTAAGAGGATAGATGTATATATGAAGGAGAGTTTATTAAGGAGTATTGAGTCACATGATCGCAAAGTGAGGTCTCACATTAGGCTGTCTGCAACCCGAGGAGCAAGGAAGTCAGTCTGAGTCCCCAAAACTCAAAAGTAGGAAAGACAGCAGTGCAGCCTCCAGTCTGCAGTTGAAGGTCCAAAAATAGAACGTGGAGTTCGATGTTCGGGGGCAGGAAGCAACCAGCATGAGAGAAAGATGTAAGCTGGAGACTGAGCCAGTCTAGTCCTTCCATATTCTTCTGGCTGTTTCTATTCTGGCCATGCTGGCAGCTGATTAGATTGTGCCCACCCGAATTGAGGGTGCGTCTGCCTTTCCCGGTCCACTGACCCAAATATGAATCTCCTTTGGCAACACCCTCAAAGACACACCCAGGAACAATACTTCACAGCCTATGATCCGATCAAGTTGGCAGTCAATATTAACCATCACAGGCACATGCGAACATTTTTTTTTAAGGATTGTATATGTGGAAATTTTATATGTGGGAATTATCCAGATATTTTAAGGATTACTGAACAAAGGGTAAAAATGGACATTGTTAACCCAGAGATGCAAAGTGTTATGTCTCCTTGTTAGAAAGAATGCATATACTGGCAGGGTAAAAAGAGAAACTCTGGCTAAAGTCTCACTTGCAACGGGACTGTGAAGTCCATAAACCCACTGACAGTGATTTCCCTAATCCCCAAATATACAATTGGTATGACATACTTGGCAGAGAATGATGCTGATATTGGGTGACTTGGTCCCGTGGGGTACGATCTATCATATTGGTGAAAGTAAAATGGAAGCCTCTGAAACTGCTCCTTGCTCTAGTCAAAATAGCAAATAAAAATCACTATTGCATTCCACGGTGAACGGTAGAGTATTCCCATTAAAATCTAAGAGATACAAGGGTGGTGGTCTCTATCATATCTCCATTTAATTCACCTAGTCTACTCTTCTACAGAAACTACGTGGATCTCAGAGAATTGCAAGCTCAGCCAGCTAGCAGTCCTGATTGCAGTTGCCATGCTAGATGATATCATTGCTAGAGTAGAATAATAATAATGGAACGTGATAAGGTGCCATTGATTTAGTAAATATGTTCTTCAGCTAATGTGTTCATTAGTGAATGTACGTAGGCTAAAATGCCTTCTCCTTCAGAAGCAAGTGCTTACTCACAATCATCCATTAGACTTATGACATCATGCTGATTAGGCAGAAAAAGCAAGAGAAGACTTGAGACCATGGAAGGTCATATGAACTCAAGGTGGTGGAAAATAAATTCTAAGGAGATTCATGAACATATTATTTTAGCAGAGCTGGTATGGATCCAAAGTAAAAGTCAAATTGCTACATCGTTTCCCCTACTATAAAAAAAGGACATCTGAAAGAACTGCTCAGGTTTTTGAGACAACACATTTCATACCAAGAAATATTGGTCAGGCCCAGATACCAGGTAACACCTTAGGCTGTCACCTAAGGGACTTTGACTTTGGGACTCAGAGCGCTTTGACAGGGACACAGAGCAGGAAAAGACTACACAGCAGATCCAGACTTTGCAGATTGTGCTGCCAATTGTGCCTTGTGATCCAACAGACACTATAGTATTGGAGGTGTCAGTGGTAGAAGAAGATAAATTGTGGAGTTTATGGAAATTTTCCGTAGGAACATCACAGTGTAGGCCACTGGGGTTCTGAAAGCAATGCTATGCCATCTGAAGTCCATTGCAGGCATCATATGCTTTCCTAGCAGTAGCTCCTGGTGTGTTACTGGGCTGTGGTGATGATGTTCTGCTTGAACATAGTACGCTGAGTCACAATGCACCTAGAAATACCCATTTTTGAGCTGGGTTATGATTTACCAAACCATAAAGATCTATCAAGTTATAAACTTGGATGTGCTGAGCAGCATTTCATTATAAGATGGAAAATGTACTTATGGGTGAGCCCGAGAAGGACCAGGAGGTCTGAGTAAGCTTCATGGACTGGTAACCCAAACATTCGCATGTCTGAAATTATGGTTGCAGTAAATGTATCTTCTTCAGCTTGTTCCAATGGCAGAATAAGGCGTCCTTTACAATTAACAGTAGAAGAGAAAACCAACAAAATTTGGCTTATGGATGGCTGCAAGCCAAAAATAGATGGTGGTTGCATTACAGCCACTCTCTGTAATGGTCCTTAAAGATAGAGGAAGGGGAGTTAAAAAGAGCGCTGTTAACTGAAACTTTACCTTTCCATTAATAAGTTGCACCTGAAATAAAACCAAATTTGATAATACTAATGAAAGAGAAAACTACAATAATTTGAAATGTATATGCTACTACTAACATAATACAAAAAATATTAAATAAATATTGGCAGTATCTGGAGGGAAAAGGACATACTCTAAATTATAGTGAA
>NW_016107423.1:2685043-2698504 GCF_001604975.1 Cebus imitator | reverse complement strand
TTCACTATAATTTAGAGTATGTCCTTTTCCCTCCAGATACTGCCAATATTTATTTAATATTTTTTGTATTATGTTAGTAGTAGCATATACATTTCAAATTATTGTAGTTTTCTCTTTCATTAGTATTATCAAATTTGGTTTTATTTCAGGTGCAACTTATTAATGGAAAGGTAAAGTTTTAGTTAATAGCACTCTTTTTAACTTTTCTAATTTTTTTTTTTTTTTTTGAGACAGAGTTTTGTTCTTGTTACCCAGGCTGGAGTGCAATGGCGCGACCTTGGCTCACCGCAACCTCCACCTCCTGGGTTCAAGCAATTCTCTTGCCTCAGCCTCCCAAGTACCTGGGACTACAGGCATGTGCCACCATATCCAGCTAATTTTTTGTATCTTTAGTAGAGACGGGGTTTCACCATGTTGATCAGGATGGTCTCGATCTCTTGACCTCGTGTTCCACCTGCCTCGGCCTCCTAAAATGCTGGGATTATAGGCGTGAGGTACCACGCCCGGCCAACTATTCTATTTTTAATTGACAAATAATTGTACATATTTATGGGGTGTATTCTGATGTTTTGATATATATATAAATTATGTAGTAATCATTTCAAGGTATAGCATGTCCATTATCTCAAACATTTATTATTTTTGTGTGTGAGGGCATTCCAAATCAGTTCCAGCTATTTTGAATTGTACATGTATTAACTGTATTACTCTACTGTGCAATAGCCACTAGCACTTATTCCATCTATACATAACATAGCATTCTTTGACTACTCTCTCCCTTCTTCCCTTCCCTGCTGCCTTCCCCAGCCTCTAGTAACCACTATTCTATACTCTACGTCTATGAGATCAAGTTTTTTAGCTCCCTCATATAAGTGAGATCAGGTATTTAACCTTCTGGGTCTAGCTTATTTCACTTAATTTCCTCCAGGTTCTTCTATATACAAAAAAAAAAGATTTCATTCTTTTCATGGCTGAATAGTATTTCATTGTGCATATATGCTGTACTTTTAAATCCATTCATCTGTTGATGGACATTTAAATTGATTCCATATCTTGGCTATTGTGAATAATGCTGCAATGAAGATAGGAGTCCAGATATCTCTGCAACATACTAATTTCATTTCCTTTGGATACATACCCAGTAGGGGGATTGCTGAATCAAATGATAGTTCAGTTTTTAATTTTTTGCGGAACCCTCATACTGTTGACAATAGTGGCTATGCTAATTTACATTCCAACCAACAGTGCATAAAAATTCTTATTTTTTTTTCTCAACCTCCTTGCCATCATTTGTTATTTTTTGTTTACAATAATTTCCATTGTAACTGGAGTGAGGTGCTATCTATACATTGTGGTTTTTATTTGCATTTCCCCCTGATGATTAGTAATATTGAGCAGTTTTTCACATACCGGTTGGCCATTTGCATACTTTATATTGAGAAATGGCTACTCAGGTCTTTCACTCATTTCTAAATCAGATTGTTTGTTTGATTTTGTTGTTGTTGTTATTGAATTGTTTGATTTCTTTTAATAGTTTCATAGTTTGAGGTCTTACATTTAAATTTTTATTTTGAGGTTTTTTTTTTTTTAAGTGATGAGAGACAAAGATTCAGTTTCATTCTTCTGTATCAGTTTTACTCAGCTCAGTTTTTCGAAGATGCTGTCCTTTCCCCATTGTGTATTTTTGGGGCCCCTATGAAAGATCAGCTGGCTGTACATGTATGGGTTTATTTCTGGATTCTCTATTCTATTACATTGATCTGCATGTCTGTTTTTTGGCCAGTAGCATGCTGTTTAATTACCATAGCTTTGTAGTATATTTTCAACTTAGTGTGATGCCTCCAGATTTGTACTTTTTGCTAAAGATTGCTTTGGTTATGTGGGCCTTTTCTAATTTCATATCAATTTTAGAATTTTTTTCCACTTCTATGAAGAATGTCATTGGTGTTTTGATAGACATTGCATTGCATCTGTAGATAGCTTTGGGAGTATGAGAATTTTAACAATATGAATCTTCCAATCAATGAACATGGGATATCTTTAAATTTATTTGTGTCCTCTTCAATTTCTTCTATCACTATTTTATAACTTTCACTGCAAAGATTTTTTGCTTTCTTAATTAAATATATTTCTAGATATTTTGTTTCTGTAGCCATGGTATATGGATTTTTTAAAAATTTCTTTTTCACATAGTTTTCCCTTAGTGTATAGAAGTTCCACTAATTTTTGTATGTTGAGTTTCTATCCTGTGAATTTACTAAATTTGTTTTCATTCTTTTCATGTGTGTGAAGTCTTTAGGGTTTTCTACATACAAGATCATGTTATCTTATGATCTTATATATAGAAAACAACAAAGAGACAGGGACAATTTGACTTCCTCCTTTCTAATGTGGATGTCCTTTATTTCTGTTTTTTGTTTTTTATTTTTTGCCTAATTGTTCTGGCTAGAATTTCTAGTAATATTTTGAATAGAAATGGTAGAAAGTGGTAGAATTGGGCATCCCTGTCTTGTTCCAGATTTTAGAGGAAAAGCTTTCAATTTTCCCCATTCAGCATGTTAGCTGTGGGTTTGTCATATGTGGTCTTTATTATGTTAATATATGCTGTTTCTATAACTAATTTGTTGAGAGTTTTTATTATGAAGGGATATTGAATTTTATCCAAAGCTTCTTTTATATATATATATATATATATATATATATATATATATATATAGAAATGGTCATGTGATTTTTGTTCTTGGTTCTGTTAATGTGATGTATTACGTTTATTGATTTGCCTATGCTGAACCATCCTTGCATCCTTGGGATAAAACCCACTTGATCATGGTAAATGATTTTTTTTAATGTACTGTTGAATTTGATTTAGTATTATTTTGTTGAAGATTTTTACATCTATGTTTGTCAGGGATATTGGCCTGTAGTTTTCTTTTTTGTGTGTCCTTGTTTAGTTTTGGTATCAGAGTAATGATGACCTCAAATAATAAATTTGGTATAAATTCCTTCCCTTTCAATTTGTGGAATGGTTTGAGGAGAATTGGTGTTAGTTTCTTAAAGGTTTGGCAGAATTCAGGAACGAAACCATCAGGTTCTGGGCTTTTCTTTGGTAAAGAGGCTTTCTCATTAATTATTATTCACCTATTCAAGTTTTCTATTTCTTCATGATTCAATTTTGGTAGGTTCTATTTATACAAAAATTTATCTATATCTTGTGGGTTTTCTAAATTATAAGCATATAATTGTTCATAATAGTCTCTTATAATCTTTTATATTTCTGTGGTATTAACTGTAACATTTCTTTTTCATTTCTGATTTTGAGTTTTCCTTCTCTCTCTGTAGCTAGTCTAGCTAAAGGCTTGTGGATTTTATTTTTTTTAAAACCAACTCTTTATTTCATTGATCTCTTGTATTTTTTATCTCTATTTCTGCTCTGATTTTATTACTTCTTTTCTTTGAATAATTTGAGGATTAGTTTTTCTTGTTTTCTGTTTGATGTACAATGTTAAGGTGTTTATTTGATATCTTTCTACCTTTTTTTGATGGTGTTTATAGGTACAGAGTTCTCTGTTAGGACTGTTTTTGCCATACACCATAGGTTTTCATATGTTCTGTGTTATGTTCCCATTTTCATTTTTCTTCAGAAAATTTTTTTAATTTTCTTTTTGATTTTTCCATTAACTTATTGGTTGTTCAGGGGCTTGTTATTTAATTTTCATGTATTTGTGCAATTTCCAAAGTTCTTCCTATTGTTGATTTCTAGTTTTATTTCATCGTGGTCTGAAAATAAATAATTTCAATTTTAAAAAATTTGTTAAAACTTTTTTTTGTGGACTAACATATAATTTATCCTAGAGAATGTTCCATGAGCTGTCGAGAAAAATGATTATTCTGTAGCTCTTAGGAGAAATGTTCTGTAAGTTTCTGTTAGGTTCATTTTGTCTAGAGTACAATTTTAACTCTGCTGCTTCTTTGTTGATTTTCTGTCTGAATGATTTGTCCATTACTGATATGAAGTGCTGAAGTCCCCTACTATTATTGTATTGTATTGTGCCTTTTAGGTCTACGAATATTTGCTTTATATCTTTAGGTTTTTCATTATCGGGTTCACGTGTATTTATACTTGTTATACACTCTTGCTCTATTATCATTATATAATGGCCTTCCTTTTGTCTTTTTCCAGTGTTTTACTAAAAGCCTGTCTTATCTGATATAAGCATAGGTACTCCTGCTTATTTCTGGCTTCCATTTGCATGGAATATCTTTTCCCATCTCTTCACTTTTAGTTTATGCATGTTATTATTTCTAAATTTATTATTACGTTATTTTTAATAAGCTTGTCTTTTAGTCTTCATACTTTATACTATATAAAAAATAGTTTGTGTGCTATGATTACTATACTAGAGTATTCTATTCTAGAGTATTCTGAATTCATCTATACTCTTATTTTTACCAGTAAGTTTTATACCTTCCGCTATTTTTGTGTTACACACTAGCATTCTTTTCTTTTAGTTTGAAGAATATCCTTTAGCATTTCTTGTAATACAGCTCTGGTGGTGATGAATTCTCTTAACTATTGTGTCTGGGAGTTTTTAATTTTCCTTCATGTCTGAGGATGATTGTTCTGGTTGTAATATTCTTGTTGGCTGTTTGTTTTTCTTCCTTGAACACATTGAAAAATATAATCCCTTTCTCTCCAGGACTGTGAAGTTCTTCTCTGCTGTGAAGTCTGCTGCCATGTGTATTGGAACTCCCTTGTATGTTATTTGCTTTTTTCATCCCTTTCTTTCAGGACACTCTATTTGTCTTTGACCTTTGAGAATTTGATTGTAGTGTGTTTGGAGAAGTCTTATTTGAGCCCAGTTAGTGGCCTTTGATCTTTCTGCAGCTGGATATTTATTACTTTCTCCAGGTTGGGAAAGTTTTATGCTATTATTTTCTTGAATAATCTATCTAGCCCTTTACCATTCTTTATTCCCATTTGAATGTTTTTAACATGCATTTGCTCTTTTAATGCCACTGCATAGACCCCATATAATTTTTGTCATCCATTTTTGTTGTTTTTCCCTCTTCTGACTGTATTTTCAAATATTTTCTCTGTAAGCTTACTAATTCTTACTTCTCCTTGATCAATTCTGCTGTTAACTTTCTCTATTTCAGTTTTTACATCATTGTGTTTTATTTTAATAATTATTTATTCTTTGCTAAATTTCTCTGATAAATTTCTAAATTGTTTCTCTATGTTCTATTGGTATTTGCTGAATTCCTTAAAATACACATTTTGAATTCTTGGTCTAAGATCTCACACATCTCCATTTCTTTAGGTTCAATCACTGGCAATTTGTTTTGTCTATTTTGTGAGGTCATAGTTCTCTGATTACTCTTCATTTTTATGAACATATGTTGATGTCTCCACATTGAAGAAAGGAGTATTTATTTCAGTATTTACTGTCTGGATTTGTTTATATAGATCTTTTTATAGTGTCTCTGTCTAGAAATCTGGTGTAGATTGATTATTGTGCTCTCTTAGTCTGAGATAACTCTCTCCTTTTCAGCACTAGATGATGCCTTAAGGTCAGGTTCACTGCTAATCTTGTGAGAGCTTCAAGGTTGATGTGGCCCCCAACTCAGATGGGCCTGAGGAAACCTAAAGGAGTGCCTAGACTTTGTGGGAAAGCCAAGTAGGGATTTATGATCAAAGCACTTGTGGATCATACTGCCTGTAGGGTGATGCTGCCGAATAGTCTCTCTGATTTGATGTCTCCTCTGGCTGGCATGAATAGCTGGCTTTGAGATCCAAGAGGTGCCCACTTCTAGCCCCATCTCTGCTCTTTGCCTCTAGCTAGCCTCAGGTGTTCTAGCTCTGCAGGCGTTTGGAATGTTTTCTGTAGGCTAAGGCAGAAAATCTTCCAGGAGGATAGAGAAGCTGGAGGTCCATCTTCAATTCGCATTTTTCAGTGTAAAAATGGAATCCGAGGGAATTTTCTAATGGGTCAACTTGAAAGCTAAGAGGAGGAGTATCCTGGTTAAGAAAAACAATTTATCTTACTGTCTGCTTGCTGTTTTTCCTCTGGTCTGCAGCCTAAGGGATGTCACAACCTCAGTTTTGCATTACGGTATATTCTGAATAATAATCTCCCATTGGATGATTGGTAATTGGTTTTACATGGGGATGAGTGAAGCCAGATAGCTCCTACTCTGCCATTTTTCTGACTGATTAGTTTTGCATAATATATCTTTCTCCATTTTTTCAGTTTTATCCTTTATGTGTCCTTATATTTAAGGTGTGTTTCTTGCAAGCAACATATCAGTTTTTTTTAATTACTTTTACAATCTTTTTCTAATAATTAGAGAAAATAGTTTAGATTTGATATAATTACTAATATACTTAACTTTAAATTTGACACTATTCATTTTATTGTTGCACATGCTTTTTTTTTTCTTAATTAGGCATGTTTTATTTTTCAGTCTCTCTGCTCAATTAGTTTTTCGGTCATATGATTTGTTTTCATTTTTCTTTCATTATTTGATACTCAAATATTTGTACTTAATTTTTAAAGCTTTGTATAAATTTATACTTGTTCATTTTCTTGGACAATACAAGGCACTTAAAACACTTTAACTCCATTTATCTCTTTCCATATTTAGCATTATTGCTGTGCATTTTAATTTTGCTTATATTAAAGCTTATAATATTCTATTATGTGGTATTATCAATGTTCATTTAGGTTTATCTACATAATTACATTTTTAATGCTCTTCATTCCATCCTGCAGGCCTGTTCTGTGTGAGGTCACTTGACCTAAATAACCCAAATAGTAAACTCCATTTAATATTTCCAATTGCACTACTTAGAACTGAGTAAATTTGGATCCACTGTTTAGCTTCTTTAAGACTACAATATAGGGATCAACTGGTACCTAATTTATGAATATGGGTGGTCTGGATGAGATAATACACATACAGTGCTTAGGCAATTACCAGACATATAGTAACCATCCAATAAGTGGTAACAAAACCCACAATTGCTTTCATTTTTATTGTTTTTATTATTTTAGGTTAATTATATGCATTTGCTTATTTATTACCTACTATTCAAGCTAAAAACATAGATAATATGCCCATTTAACATTGTGCTGCTCACTATTTTCATTCAAACTTTTATCCCAAACACTAAATCAATTTAAGTTATACTTTGAGACTATTTAATAAGAAAACAAATTAGCTTATGTCACATTTCTCCTTCCAACTAATTCTAGAAGGGAAAAATCACAAGGTTAAGTTGAAACACAGACATTATTTGCATAATCAACAAGTTGGTTTCAAATTTGTTGGAAAATATTTCACTTTGTGGTCCATAGACTTCTGTACTCAAAACAAGATAATACAATATAATAAATACATCCAAGGTAGAGAAAAATTATTCTGATATTTCAGGTCACTAGTAGCAGTTTAGATTTCTGTATGGTTGATTGGAAAATGTGATTATCATTTAGAATGTCAAAACAACTGTTAATTTGATGTCAAATGTAGATGTAACAATAATAATAATTATTATTTGCAATCTAAAGCTCAACACTTAGTTACTCCAGTTTAATTCAATTAACCTTTAAGGAGCTAAATGCTATAGGTGTGAGGATGAATTATTGTTTTGTTTTGACAACTTGAATTTGACTACATATTTGGGTACCAATGCTAAATTATTGTTTGTATTAAGTTTCTGATGTAACAGACTGATACATATTTTTAGAAAAATAGTAATTATGCATTCAATTGCCAAATGTGCCAGGTACTTCATTAATTTCTTGGAGGCATAGGGATAAGATATGGCTCTTGTTCTCAAATATCTCAGTGTAGCAGGTGTGCTGGACATTTCATTTTAGACATGTAACTGTGAATTTTAGTGATTATTTACAATCCTCCTTCAAAAAGTATTCATAACTTATAAAAAAAAATGGTGGATTATTTAGCTAAATATGAAACAATCAAAATTTAAATTAAGGATGGGCCTGATACTGTTACTTCGGCATAGAAGTTTATGTAGTAATATCTTAAGCCAAAACAAATGCATCAAACTACAAATTTCCCTTTTAGGCATTTAGGAACTTTAATATGTCCATGTGCAATGGATATATCTACCATTATTGGAGCCAAAAGGACACAGACAGAGGCCATTGACATTGTTAATATTTTCATACTTAACAGCACTTTTGGAAAACCTTATAATTATCACATTGTGGTATAATTTTATATCCCTGTCTCCATCTATCTATCTATATATCATCTATCAATCTATCTTTGTCCTTGGCTCCTGGTTCAAAGCTTAGAATCTCTTGGAATTTCCCAAGTAATCGAAATGTCTTTCACTATTCTTAACAAACTCCTTTCAACCATACCCAAGTTTAGGCTGATCAAAGGATCCCAGATAGCTTGAAAATGGGGACTGGTTGCCAGAGAAGCCAATCACATGATTATAAGGTTGGAATTTTCAGACTGCACCCCACTCTACCTAGGGAAGGGAGAGGGGCTAGAGACTGAGTTCAATCATGTGGCCAGTGATTGATCAATAATGCCTAAGTCATGAAATCGTGATTAAAAACTCAATGGGGCTTGGGGGCTTCCTGATTGGTTTACATTTTGATGTACCATTCGCTGGCTCTACTGGGACAGAAGCTCTTGCATTCCCTTCAAAATCTTGCCCTATATCTCTTCTTCCTATATTGTATCCTTTAAAACTGCAATTATAAGTTTATCACTTTTTTCAGTTCTGTGAATCATCCTAGCAAATTATCAAATCTGGTGGAGACGGTGGGGTTGTGGGAAGCCCCCAAATTGTAGTCAGCTGGGTAGGAAGTGCAGGTGGCTTGGCATCACCCAGGATTTATGGCTGGCATCTGAAATGGGGGTGATTCTGTGGGACACAGCCCCTTCACCTGAAGGGTCTGTACTAGATTTGCATAGTTAGTGTCAGAATTAAATTGAACCATATGACACCGAGAAGATTGTTGTAAAAGAATTGATGTTGGAGCCAGTTGAAATTATCTGGGGAGCCAGTGGTGGTGACTCATGCCTGTCATGCCAGCACTTTGAGAAGCCAAAGTGAGAGCCCAGGAGTTTGAGACCAGCTTAAACAACCCAGTGAGACTGTCTCTATAAAAAGAAATTTAAAAATTAGCCAGGCATGGTGGCTTGTGTCTATAGTCCCAGCTATAAGGGAGTCTGAGGTGAGAGGATCACTTGAGCCCAGGAGTTCAAGGCTACATTGAGCTATAATCATCACACCATTGCCTTACAGCCTTGGGGACAGAGTGAGATGCTGTCTCAAAAAAATAAAAATAAAACCACATTGAAGGTCAATTTATGTAAAAAGAGTAAGTTACTTAAACTACTTTAAAGAAAAAAACATTAAGTCAACCGTAATGCAAGAACTCAGCAGAGGTCATGAGTGTTACAACAGTGACTTATTGAGGAATTTCTATTGAGAAAGTTGAGGTAGAAATGATACCAAAGCACTTGTAAGGCAGAGGCAGCCGGAACCTATGCTCTGTCTGGAAGCTGACATTTTACAATTCAGCTTCAGATTTCTTGAAAGTCTTGGTTTAATTTTAAAAGTTTATGCAGATATTTCCTTCACTAACTCTTTATGAACAATGTGTGCTTTAATATAAAATAAAATATTTCCCAAATGTTCAGAAAGTATGGACCCTGGAGGTTGATATTTCTTGTTTATTCCATGGCGTTTGTCCCCTTGTCCCCTATCACCACCTAAATCCATGGGTATCTTCTTTGCATCCCAACCCAGTCCCTAGGCTCATGGGAAGCATAGACGGAGGGGAGAATACCAGGCTACAGAAAATGGTTCTAAAATATCAACGTGGGCAAGACTTACTTATCCTAAGTGACACTTTTTAAAAATGCACGTTTCTGGATGCTATCCTCCAAATTCTTATAAAAACTTCCGCATTTTATAGTGATAGTGGACCCTGGGAATTTGTATTTGTATTTTATTAAGTTCACAAAGCATGCCTGATATAAATAAACTGTGAACTGGACTTTGAGCAAAGCTGTTCTAGGTTTTGTTCTCAGCGTTCAAAAGTGCATGACCCAAGTCAAGCAATTGACCTCCGTATTCCTCCCTTTCCTTATTGAGAATTGTTTAAGTGTACTTGTTCATTTTTTCCAGCCCCCAAAAGTTGTAATAATCCTTGATCTGCCATACCTGATGGCAAATAAATCACAAGAATAGAAAATAAAAAGTCACGTCCTCTGTTCTCTGATCACTAGACACAATCAAGGAAAGATAACTCTGCTTTATTCATAAATAATACTCCAACCTCCTTAATAAAATCCTTTTTCTTTGTAAAAACTGTAATTGTTCATACCGGTGCATTATGTTTTCTACTTTTGTTGCATATGAGTCATTTAAATTAAATCTAAGATACTGCAAGAGTGTAGCAGGATGATTGGTCTCATGTATTTCATTATTGTGACTGTCAGGGCTGCACCCTGAAGTTTTCATCAGCATACCAAGAAATGCCTTAAGGAGATGTAATTTATTTATTCATTAGCTGAGAAACCTATGAAAATGTTTTATACTAATTACATTTTTATAATTCTCATTACAGCATTTATATTGTTCTGAAGGAGTTGTTTTATTCTTCTCCCCAACAAGCAGACCTATATGCCATTATATCTAGGATAATCACAAAGACACAGATATTTTTGCATTAAAATCTAAAACTTTGGCCAGAGCAAGGGAAGCCTATGAGGAACAGATAGGAGCTGGTGGCACAGCAGCCACAGGATGAGGCATTCGAGTTCCAAAATTGACTTGTTATTTTTTCCTATTAAGTGCAGTTGTTAATAATAATATATAAAGTGTAGGAAAGAAAAGAAAACAGAAAACGTACATGCAATTAATAGCTGGCAGTAGTAGCAGCTACAAAAATCAGTGCTCTGCAATTGGATCAATATCCCTGATCCCCCGTGTTTCCAGCACATTCAGATCTGGGCTTGAATCACCCCTACTTCTTTTGCCTCAACGAGACTGCTAAGAGATACGAAGAAGAAAGAAACCATGCTGGGAGCAAACCTACTGGGAGAAGTGGCGTAGAGAGAAGTAGAAACGGGTGTCATATGACCAGGAAATTTTGAAAAGCCTGTGTTTAAGGGAACACTGTATCACTCCGAATGAACAGGAAGGAGAGCTCTTTCCTCTGTGCACACACATTCAAGGAGTCTATTTGGTCTTCAGAAAGAAATGGCGGGCTGCAGGAGTGAAGACTTTCTGCCAGTCCCTGCAGAGACACTCACTGTCTTAAATCCCTTACTTTCTTTCCACTTCCATCCACAAAGGATTGAGGGAGTAAGATGACCTCCTCCCTTTTATTTAAAGAACAGTGTCGATGACTAAGTAATGATAACTCCAACATCTAGAGATTTCACAGAAGAAAAGAATCTCTCAAATGCAGAAATAGGAAAAAGCCAGATGAAGGCCAGGAGAGGAAACATTTTGAGAAAGGAATGGGAGATATGTTTTTTGTGCCATGGAGATGTAAATTAAGTTGTTGATCACTGACTTTTAGAAGGAAAAACAAGCTCATGGTGGCTGACCTGCTATTTTTAAAAATATGCCTGCTGCCAAGAAATGCCAGGTCAGCAGAGTGCCCATGCCTGTTTAGCGTGGGAACTGTACCCCTATCTCAGCAGTTATTGGCCCAATTTATCTCAGGTGCTGGGTTGATGAGTCAGAAAAATTGATAGGTACAGTTTTTAAATTAAAGAACAATTACTGATAGGAAGTGTTGTCTGCCAATTCAATGATTGAATTGCTTAGTAGGAGGAAAGGGCACTTCAAAGGCATTTCGTTGGGTTCATACCCTTGCTGCACCCACCTCGTTACAGGGGGATGACTCCCTTTCCTCGATTCCCTTTCCCACACTTGCATATAGCCAGATGTCTCATGCCATTCTGTATGGGATGGGGAGTTATCCTTAATAATATGAATAATAAGATGCTACAATATTGATTACGTTGGCAGGAATCAGATGGTACACTCAAAAGGGATGACTGCAGGCTGTTTAAAGAAGGGGCTGTTTATAGAGATGTGGGCACTGCTAAGGGAAATTCATATGGGATGCCAAAATGGGGTGCCAAACTGGACCATGAGTCAGAAACAGGGCAAGGTGTGTCCTCACCACATCCTGGCCTGAGGAGCAAGGAGGGAGAACAGCAACCAATAGCCAAAGAGAGCTTAGCTGTAGGAGATGGCCGTCTGACAGAAACAGCAGAGAAAACAATGGTTGTTAGCCCAGGTCCACTGTGGAGGGAACTGGGAAGTAAATACCCAGACCTCTCCTGCTTGCTGCTGTCAGGAATCCTACTGGCTCCTCTCTCCCTCCTCCTGCACCCGCCATGGATCCCAGTGGTCAGACTCCAAGGGTATGTCACGGGGTGAGAAGGGCAGAGAGTAGACCTGGAAGGTAAATAAGTGGAGGACACCCTGCATCACTGGACAGTAGGTAAAACCTGACCTTCCAAAAGAAAAAGTAGACAAAGCTTTTTGTCTGTAGAGATCTGATATAGACCTGGCATCTGCCCGACACTTGTCCACCTATGCTCTAGATTGGCCGACCATGCATTCTTCTTCATTGCCTATTTGTGGCTCCCTTGCAGCTGAGAGGGAAGGAGAGAGCAATAAGTTCCAGCTCAGGGAACACAGGCAAAAATGTACTGGGGAAATTCTGAAAAAATTTTGCTTTCCTGATCAAACTTACAGAGAAGCTAGTGATGTTTTTCCACTTATTCCTGCTTGTAGCAGGTATATGATGTCACAGTAGCGAAACCAGCTTGCAAAAAAGGTAACGAGAATGAGGGATGCTGGTCCTGATGTTGTCAAGCCAATGATCTGACGCCAACTCTGCCTACCTCCAGATATTTTAAATGCGAAACAACAACAACAAACAAGCAAATAAACAAACCTAACTATGGTTGGCTTCTAAGTCTTGGTAAATTGAAACTTGGTGCTTGATCAGACATGAACTAGAGTGAAGTACTGGTAATCCTTACACTGCCGTCAGGAGCAATAGGATGAAAGATGCCATTTACTGATGTAACAAGGAAATTATTCCTTGTTCATTGAAGAAATAAGGAAGCTGAAGCAGAGTTGGGGACAAAAGTCCAACATCAAGATTCATTAAGTAAGACTGGCGTATTTGTGAGTCATCTATGAGGAAACATAGAATAGTAAGTCGCATTTTTGTGTCTAAAATAAAAACCCAACCTAGGAATGAAAATTTAGAAATGTGTTATATGATGATAATTCAAGCCCTCCGAGTCAGGTGAGATCTTCTATTTTGCTTAAAGAATAGCATCAAAGACCCAGTTATGTCAACTCCAACATTTAGAGATTACAAAGAAGAGAAGCCCCCAAAGGTAGAGATGGCAAAAAAAAAAGAAAAGAAA
>NW_016107423.1:2660729-2684873 GCF_001604975.1 Cebus imitator | reverse complement strand
AAAGAAAGAAAGAAAGAAAGAAAGAAAGAAAGAAAGAAAGAAAGAGAAAGAAAGAAAAAAAGAAGAAAGGAAGGAAGGAAGGAAGGAAGGAAGAAAAAGAAAATCGGTAGAGCTTAAAAGAGGAAACATCATTTTGGGAAAGGAATGGGCAACAGGTTTTGATGCTACGGAGCTGTAAAGTAAGATGTTCATGTTCATTGATCCTTAAATGAAAAATCTAGTACATGGTGGCTGACCTGATAGTTCCAGGAAGCGTGCCTATTATAGAGAAAATACCATGCCCAGCACAGGTCTTTTCTGTGAGAAATGTGCCCCAAGACTATTGGTTACTGACACAATTTAAATATTAACTAAGAGTAAAGATAAGGGTATTAACTAAAAATAAAGATAAGGAAAATTTCTTTTTGCTCCTTGTTCCATCTGCTAATGTTCTTATTATTCTTGTTTTTACAGTCTTCTGGAACATCCAGTCACGAAAAAGTTATGAAAAAGAAAGTAACAGAGAAAGAGAAAAAAAGAAAGGAAAAAAGAAAGAGAAAATGTGTAAGGAAAAGAAAAAGAAATGAGGGAATCAATGGTCAATTTCTTATTTCCAGAATGTTATAACTGAGTTAAAAGCATGGCTTTAAATGTTGAGATAGAAACTACAACTTTTAATTAAAACTCAAACCCTTTCTCTGCTCTTTTCCATTAGAAAGACCGACCAAAAACTAGAAAACACGGTGAAAGTGGGTGAGGAATGAAGGCTCTGACAGACGATCATTAAGATGACTGAAGCTTATGGACAAAGAGCTGAAGTTACATCTGCCTGCTACTTATTCAACAGTAATTTGGGGCAAGTTAGTTCGTTCTTCTGAGCCTTGAAGGCTCATTCGTAAGACGTGGACAAGAATGACTGCCTTGGAGATGACATGTGAAGATAAACTGCACACTGAAGGTCTTGAGCTCATTCCTAAGACTCTCCCCAGACTGGCCTTCTCAAGTCTAGGGCCTTCATTACAGGGTCTTCCGTCACTTCGTCATTCTTTACCTCTTGATTTCCCAGTGTTCCGGTGTTCAGGCCTTCCTCAGGATGTGCCCCTCATTGTTTTGAATTTGGCTGTGTTTCACTTCATTTACATGGCTAGTAAGATCTTGATTTCCTGGTATGGGCTTGGTGAACTAAAATTTGAAAGTATTAAAAAAAAGTCCCATAAGGGAAGAATATACTTCTGTCACCTTACCTGTGATGCATTAGGACTTAATGCGTTTAGCATCTTCTGCTGACATCAGTTCTAACTTTCATTGTCACCTGCTGCTTATGTCAGCATGACATAAAAGTCAGCAGTGATATTATTCTATTGTTGATTTAGTGCTATTTCCACCTGTGTATCACCAGACCACATTTAGATTTAGTTATGGTTATATTTAACCTTATTCTAAGTACATCTTTTAAAGCATAACAAGAAAGAATCCTTTTGCTCAGTGAGATGATTTTTTTTTTTTTTTTTGAGACAGCTTTTCACTCTGTCACCCAGGCTGGAGTGCAGTAGCACAGTCTTGGCTCACTGCAACCTCCGCTTCCCAAGCTCAAGCAATTCCCCTGCCTCAACCTGCCAAGTAGCTGGGATTACAGGCGTGCGCCACTACTGCCTGGCTAATTTTTATATTTCTAGTAGAGACGGGGTTTCTCTATGTTGGCCCGGCTGGTCTTGAACTCCTGACTTCAAATGATCCATTCGCCTCAGCCTCCCAAAGTGTTGGGATTACAGGCATGAGCCACCGCACCTGGCCAGTGAGATAAATTTTTGTGACTTCTGGAAACTTCAGGTTTGTATCGAGATTCAGTAGGAAGACAGTGTGCTCGATAACGCTAACCCTAGGTGGGCATTTTGAAACATGGCTCCCATTCTTCTTAGGTCTTCGATGGCAGCAGCATCTTGAAGCAATTAGATGAAACGTTCTTATTTTCATTAGAAGAAACATTTAAAGTCACATGCATTTTAATGAAGTCATCGAGAGCATTATCTCTATAATCCAGAAGGAAGAAACACCATTTATTTGACATACATAATTTTTTACTGCCTACTGTATTTATAGCCCTGGCTTAAATATAATGTGACACAGAAAATAATCAGAAGATTCTGTCTTTCTGTGTTTATATTCTTTAGAGTAGATAAGACACGCAAGTGATATTACACCAGCAATATAGCAAATAACATATAATCTGCTAAGGGGAGTTAGAGAAAGAAAAGGTCATTTTTAGAAAGATTGCAGCTACGAGATGAAATCTAGGTTCATTAGAATCTAAACTGCATTGCAGTCTTCATCACTCCTTGCCTCTCTATTTCCCTGTGTACTGGTGTTTAGGTATTCCTCTAATATAGACTCTCTTCCCAAATAACCATATGCTTTTGTATCTCTGAGTCCTTGCTCATTCTGCTTCCTTTCCCTGAAATGCCCTTATCCACCTGGTAAAGCCTATCCATTCTTCAAAGGCCAATTATTTTGTTGCCGCCCCTGTGATGATTTCACTAACACCTTCCTTAATCATTCTGACCTATGGATTCCCAGGACACCTCATCAATAACTGTTAGAGCACTTATCTTTCATGATGATTCACTTCGCATGGTGGATGATAGAGTTATCATTTTAATGTGTGGATCTCCTCCCCCTACAATGAGAGCTCTAATAAGGAAAGGATCTTGACCTTTTATCACTGTATCCCCAACAACTAGCAAAATCCCTGCAATATAATAAATGTCCATAGTAAATGTTTGTGGAACAACATAGCATTTATATTAGGCTTTGACAGATAGTGTATTGGCCAGATACATGTATATCAAATAACCAGGCTAGTCACTGTCTACTGAGAGCATGAGTTTGTGGCTTCAGAATGCATTCCAAGTACTTACATACTTCTTGCTCCCTTTAAGAATTGAGGGATGGTATAGTAAAAAGAGATGGATAACATAAGCTGTAGGACTAAAATTTAGAAAATCTCTTTACCTCTCCTGCCTTAATTTCTTTCTTTTCCTTTTTATTTTTTCTTGAAGTGAGAAGGAACTGAAGATGGGGGACTTCACAATATTTTTCTTAATCTCTGGAAGGGTCCTGTTCCAGATTGAACTTGCCTCTGTGCGTTCACAGGGTTGTATCCTTACGTGTGATTGAGTTTGCTGTGCAGAAAGGTGAAACCAAGTGGGCCTGGATAAAAGAAAGACAAATTAATGAGTGGTGCCAAGGGGTGGGATACAAATTTCATGGGTATTTTTATGCTGGACTTTCTGTCTCTTACACGTCAGGAGATCACACAAGGTAATAAAGTAGTAATGATCAACTGCCAATTTACATTGTAATAATGAAATGTGCAGGGAATGGAAAATGAGGGCTATGTCTCCACTGATGATGTTTATCAATGCTGTGTAACTGTACATTTAAAAAGCTATAAAAACTTTGTTGAATTTAGATTGTCGGAAGGCTGAGGAATCTTTGATTTTTGCATATTTTCTAGATGAAGTAAGTCCCGAGTATTTATTTTACCCCAAGATGTAAAGGAAGAAGTCCTCAGTTGTTCTTTACAGGAATCTTAGAAGCCCTGAAATGGACAGCCTAACAGGGGAGCTGGTGGAATTGTACAATTAGTCACGTGATATAGTACAAGATCTAGCCTTTTGGGATAAGAATAGGATCACTATAAAAGAAACAGAAACCTAGACACCAGCAGCTTCAGCTGGTGAAGCTAATGATGCTTAAGAGATGTGAGATGTGTCTCTTTGACAGATTCTATTGGGAAGAAAGGGTCTGCCTGTTAGCGTGTTCAAGAAGCACAGACCGGCATTGTATGTGAGACTCAGAGTGTATGGAGATAGATTCCCCTCTGAAAAACCATTAATAAAGGCCTATGGCAAGGTTTAGGAGTTGTAAACGGGGAGAGAAAAGAATAGAGGCGCTGGAAGACTTTGTGCATTCTAATAGATGACAATTACCAATTGATAAAAAAGAAGTCCAAAGAGATTGGGGCCAAAGTCTAAGTGCTATAAGAAGTAGAATATATTAAAGATTATATACATTTCATAGATTTAAGATAGAAATTCAAATAATATAGTATTGTGCTGTATGGTAAGATTTATTCATGTGCATTCTTATTTTAATAGATTAAAAATAACTTTCTAATGGAATTGCAGAGGAAAGATTTAAGCATAAAACTACTTGAGTGGTGTCTGCTGTCACACCATTATTAGTCAGGTATCAGGAAGTGGTGGAAAGTGCTACCGAAGTGTTACTCTTTAGATGAGGTTAACACCTTCCAACACAAGCCTCTACTACTGACTAAATTTAAAAAACCGTAATGAATGAATACATGATCTGAGAATAGGAGACACAGAAGTAGCCCAATTCTGTGACAGCCTGTTATTTTGCTTTGCCCAGCCTGGGTCTTCATTGCTCCTCTGGACTTTGTAAATATGGTCCTAAGAGCTCCTGGGCCTGCTGTCTTCACCTACCACGTGGTGACCCGAATCATCACACCTGACTTTATTCCTAGTTCATTCTCACAAGAGCCCTTGGAGGAAGGTAGGGAAGGAATGATTGTCTCATTTTGAGCCCCGGAGAGTTTCAAGCCAGGGTCACAGAAAGAATGCAAGAACTGAGGCCAGAACTCAGATCTTCTGACTCTTATTTTGAACTCCTTTGCTGCATGCTGTGTTTGAGTTATACATCCACAAACATATCTGATGATACCACGGTTCTGATTAAACACCTTCAACGATTCTCTCCTTCATTCATTTTGCATCACATCAGCCCTCCTGAGCTTCTTACATAAAGTTGTTTGCAGTGGCTCTATTTTTTTTTTTTTTTTTTTTTTGAAGTCTCACTCTGTCACACAGTCTGGAGTGCAGTGGCACAATCTCTGCTCCCTGAAATTCCACCTTCCAGGTTCAAGCAATTCTCCCACCTCTGCCGCCCAAGTAGCTGAGTCTACAGGCGTGAGCTACCAAGCCTGGCTAATTTTTGTATTTTTAGTAGAGATGGGGGTCTCATTATATTGGCCAGGCTGGTCTCGAACTCTTGACTTTAAATAATCTATCCGCCTCATCCTCCCAAAATGTGGGATTACAGGTGTGAGCCACTGTGCCCGGCTGTGGCTGTGTTTTTGCCATCATTTCCCTTTATGCACTTCCCACACAGAGAAGGCCAGGCCTACCTGGGACATCCCTCTTCCTGTGCTCCTCCATGCAGCCTTCCCTCTTCCTGAAATACTCCTCTCTCTTCCACATCTCTTCCTCATATTCTGAAGCAAGACTCTTACTATTCCTATTGTTTCCACTGCACATTGCAACAGCTTTTATTTTAGCATTGGCCTGAGTCTTTCTTGAAATTAGAAGTGCTTGTTTTTGTTTTTATTTTTGGTTTTTTTTCTGAGACAGAGTCTCAGTCTGTTGCCAGGTGCCAGGCAGGAGTACAATGGCACAATCTTGGCTCACTGCAATCTCCACCTCCTGGGTTCGAGCAATTCTTCTGCCTCAGCCTCCTGAGTAGCTGGGACTACAGGTGCATGCCACCATGTCCAGCTAATTTTTGTATTTTTTAGTAGAGATGGGGTTTCACCATGTTGGCCAGGATGGTCTCGATCTCTTGACCTCCTAATCTGCCCAGCTTGGCCTCCCAAAGTGCTGGGATTACAGGTGTGAGCCACCACACCCGGCGAGAAGTATTTGTATACATGCCTTTGTACTTCACCAGACTGTGAGCCCTTGGAGCACAGATTCTCCTATTCATTTTCTCAGTTTTGTGTCTCCATAGCTCCTATAAATTGTGCCTTACAGATAGATGCTCAGTGAATATTTCTTGAAATCTAACGTCTGTTGAACTGTTGTCATGTATTATTAACTTTCAGTCACACATACCTTTTCCATCCACTTAAATTACAAACTTTTTGAATACTGTTCTTTTATATTGTAAGAAAATACTGGAATGAATATGATTGAAATTTGGATGACACAATGAGAAGTAATATGTAAAGGATAGCTTTTTTAAATTTTTGCACCAAAACGTGGTGTATGCCACTTACGTAATGACAATTATTAAGTTGTTTCTACTACTACTGGGTTAGTAATATAGAGAACTATTTATTTTAATTATCTTCATTACCAAATTCCAAAATATAATAAATATTTTAAGGAGAGAGTAACAAATATTTTACTTGACAATGACATTAAGATTTTACCAAGATTCTTGTATATTTTGGAAAATAGCATCTGGAATTTACTAAGAGAATATGAGATTCTTCATGCTACCAGACAATGTGTAGAATATTGCAACTTTTAGAGGAAACATTCTGTAAAGTCTGCACATATTAATCACAGACATATTTTGAGGGCTTATGCATTAGTCACAGTCTTCTAAAGCTTATCACATGTTACTTAATTTTTATGATAACTTTTAAGTTTATTATTATCTTGCCCATTGTTCTACAGATGAAGAAACTGAAACAGTATTTATATAACTTGCTCAAAGTCACACAGTCTTTAAATGGCAGAGGTGGGCTTTGAGTCCAGCCAGCCTGACTCCTGGAGCTGCACGTCAGTCCACTAGTTGATATTACCGGAGGGAAGACAGTTTTCCTTCTATGTGTGTAGGGAAGGCCAACCTTCCATAGAGATCACTGCTGCCCCATATCAGCAACTTTGGGGTGGTGCCCGGCAGCAAGGAGGCTGTGGGGTACACCTTGTGGAACTTTCTCCTACTTCTACACTGTCTGTAGAGACTGGTGTGTGGGAATCACTGCTGGGAAGCCAAGCAGTTCCTAGAGAGTGAATAAATTTAGTAGGAGAGTGATTCAATCTTCAAGTGAAGTCCTGAGTTGACTAGAGTTGATTCAGCTTAACGAGGTGTCAAAATGTCAACCAGGATATTAATCATGCTTTGTCCCTCCAGCCATGACTGCCACTTCTTTGTGGGAGCTGGGACCTGAAGGCCCAGGGAGGTGTGCTCCTGTTCCTGAGAGCTGCTCTGCAGGGTTTCCAGGGTACTCCCTGCTCTCACTGATTTCTTGCATTTGTCCCTAGTCTATAATCCCTTCTGCTCTCTTTAGCCCCAAACCATGTGCTGGCTGTAGTCAAAATGGTCTTGTTGTTTTAGATTGTGTTTCTAAGGGCTAAGAAAAAAAGAATCCATTGACCTTAGGGAAGGGATATAATTGGGCGTGGAGGTCAATAAAAGAGCGAAACTTTGAGATTTATTTACATGTGTCTTTTTTACTGTCTTATCTAGATCTAGTTTCTGATTCTTGCATTCCAATTGGGTTGACGAAATAAACACAAAGAATCAAAACCCCTTGTATTCCTTCTTCTGGGTTTTTTCTTTAATTGGATTCACTTGTTTTCCAAAAGGACCATACTTCATGTAGATGGAGTTTGTTAGCCTTTGGCTCGGGCAATCTGTTATGCAGATTCCAAATCAGCATTGGAAATTTGTCATAGAAGTCATGGGGGAATTTCTGGTGAATGGTTACCTCTTCTGTAGACATCTGTGCCTTTCCCTAGTAAGGCTTTTGATATCAAGATGAGAGATACTTGATTTCCTTAAATCAAATCTTCTTAGAGCCAGGAAACTCAATACTCAGGAAAGAACAAAATTCTAAATTATAGATGCAATAATCTTATGAGATAGGTGCATTACCTTCATTTTAGATTTAAAGACTTTCAAGTTCTTTAAATAGTTAATAATAGCTAGTAAATGGCAGAGTTGAGATTCTAGCTGTGGTGTGATGGATATGAATAATCAGTTAAGGCAATCTGTTAATCTGATATCTATTATTCAGCCTTTATATCAATCATGTATAAATATCAACATTATAACAAGTCATCTGCATTACAAGTACACCATATAGTTTTTTTAATATTATATAGCCTTCTATAAAATAAAGACATATGGAAAACCAGATCAACCTTAAAAATTGACAACAACAAAAACGACATGAGCTGCAATCATTCCACATTAGCTGACTAGATTTGAAATAGAAGCAGTATAATTTCACCTTAAGGCTGTATGTTCTCTTTTGACGATGTTCAATGCCTAGACACATTAATTCACTGAAGGTGACAAAATAGTGATTTTCAAATTCTTTCATTGTATTTAATTAGCTGGAATAATTCTACAAGGAGACATTTTTCTTCATCTACCATTTGGTTAGCCATTAGTAGTGTTTGTCTACAAAAGGATGTATATGGTTGATACTATCCATTTATTTACCAGGAAATAAATAAGTTTAGTAGCTAACATTCTCCAACGGTAACAATTTTTTATTTGATAATGGACACAGGAATATAAATAGATTTGGCAGGTTTAATCAATACCAACTATTGGCTTTTTTGGAGCACAAGTCATTTCTTCTTTGTGAAGTGTAACCCTCTTCAAGTTGGCTCCCAGGTGCTAAGAGTTTTTGTTAGCTTCCTTGCTATCTTCTATGAAAAAGTATTTTAGGATCATTCCCCAAATCAGTTATTCTCCAAAAAGTATTGGTTTCTTTTAATGAGAATCACAGGATCACACTCTATGCACTAAGAGATGTTTATTGCTACTGGGTTTGTAATTTCCTAAGGTTTTTTTAAGTGGCTGGAGCTAAAAATTAGAAACTTTTGAAAAGATAAAATGCTTCGCCAGTCCATTCTGACATTTCCAATTAAAATTTAAGACTATGGGGTTTTTACTCTTTAATACAGAAAATTCTACTTCCCAAGTATGAGAGAATACTAGAACTGAAATATCCTGTGAATACTCATTTGCTCTACCTCATGTTCCCCACTTACAATGCAGAATATTAACACAAATACCATCACTATCAATACAATTATGGAAAACACTTAAACATTTTGCATTTGTTCTCCCAATTCTCCTCTTAATTTTTTTTTTTTTTTTGAGACCGAGTTTCACTCATGTTACCCAGGCTGGAGTGCAATGGCGCGATCTTGGCTCACCGCAACCTCCGTCTCCTGGGTTCAGGCAATTCTCCTGCCTCAGCCTCCTGAGCAGCTGGGATTACAGGCACGCGCCACCATGCCCAGCTAATTTTTTGTAGTTTTAGTAGAGACGGGGTTTCACCATGTTGACCAGGATGGTCTCCATCTCTTGACCTCGTGATCCACCCGCCTCGGCCTCCCAAAGTGCTGGGATTACAGGCGTGAGCCACCGCGCCCGTCCTCTCCTCTTAATTTTTACAGTAGTAGTTGTCAAAGCATATAGACATTAGACACTCTTCTTTTTCATAATTATTTTACTTCTCAGCTCTCATTTATTTATTTATTTATTTTCTGAGACCTAGTCTTGCCCTGTCACCCAGACTGGAATGCAGTGGTGCAATCTGAACTCACGGCAACCTCTGCCTCCCAGGTTCAAGCGATTTTTGTGCCTCAGCCTTCTGAAATTGCAGGCACACACCACCATGCCCAGCTAATTTCTGTGTTTTTAGTAGAGATGGGGTTTCACCATGGTGCCCAGGCTGCTCTTGAACTGCTGACCTCAAGTGATCCACCTGCCTCAGCCTCCCAAAGTGCTGGGATTACAGGTGTGAGCCACTGCACCCAGCCTCATTTAATCTTAATTCTTCAGATAACTATATGATGTCTCCAGTCATTTGTATTATCTTAAACTTGCTTTCTAAAGTTTCTTCAGGAAGATGTCACGGAACCAATATTGTGCATATTTATAATACATTGTAAACAATTTATACCAGAAAGTCAGTTCAGCTGTTTAGAAAACATGTGTTCATATTTTCTTTCTTTGAGTGTAAATATGTCACTCTATCTCTGGTAACACACAGCAGTGTTAAAAGTCTGATGATAATCAAATTTCCTTTGTAAGCCACTTTCTCCATCTGGCTAGATAGCCAAAGGACTTTTTATTTTCAATCCCTAAAGTCTGGTAATTTTACTAGAATGTGCCTTTCTGTTGGTCATCCTGAGTTGATATTATCCATTACATGGTGTGCCCTTCTAATATGTATCTTCATATATTTTTGAATTTTTATTTTATTTTTATTTTTTTGAGACAGAGTCTTGCTCTGTTGCCCAGGCTGGAGTACAGTCGCGAGATCTCTGCTCACTGCAACCTCTGCCCACAAGATTCAAGCGATTCTTTTGTCTCAGCCTCCCAAGTATCTGGGACTATAGGTGGGACCACGCCTGGCTGATTTTTTATTTTTTAGTAGAGACAGACTTTTGCCATGTTGGTCAGGCTGGTCTCGAACCCCTGGCCTCAGGTGATCCACCCACCTTGACCTCCCATCTTCATATATTTTAATTTTAGTTTTCTTGAATTGTAGTTTTACTATTTGTTATATTTCTTTGTTTTGGTTTTCTTCCTCAGGGATTTCTCTTATCTGTATTTTGGATTTTCTTTGCATATCTTCAATATTTGTCACTTTCTATTTAAATCTTTTCATGTCTTTTTTCACTTCTTTTTTGATTTGTAAATATTTTTCTTTCCCCCTTCTATTTCTCTTACTGAATTATTTATTGTGCTCATTTTCTTCTTATAGTTCTTCTAATAGCCTTTATTTATGCAATGTTTTTTCTTTCATTTCTAATTATTAGTTCTGTCACTTAATTTCTGAATTTTTGTGAGTTTTGTTGTTCTTTTCTATCTTATGTCAGTTAATCAAAGTCTTTTGACTCATTTTGAAATAGTATAAAGTTGATTTGTTTGGTCAGCCTGACTTTCTGGTATACTTTTATTGTCTGTGTGGATGTTACTCTATTCCTTATTTATCTCATAATATCTTTGCTTGGGATATGTCTGTGATCATTTTGAGAACGTATTTTCTTTTGAAACTATAGAAAAATTTGAGGAACAGACTAGTTTTTTTTTTTTTAACTTCATAAGGCATCCACTTCTGTTTTTGATTTTTTTGTTTTTTCAAATAGTATTAGCAAATAGGGCAGCTCACTGAGATTTTCTGATGCTATTCTTTTGTCCTACTTTTATCTGGATGTTCTCTCTCTAGCGTCTTAATTGTCCTTGCCTTGGTCAATTTTAATTTCACTCCTAGCAGTTGTTCCCCAGCAGATGGCTTTGTTACGGAGGGGAGCTCTGGTGGGTGCATCAGTCTCAGGAGTTCATGTGTCTGACTGCTCCTGGCTCTTTAGACACTACTGAGGGCTTCTGGTACAAACGCTCCCACTATCAGAATAGGAAAACCTCTGCCAGTTTCAGCTCTTTCATGTTAGTTGGTCATGCTTTACAGTAAACACCTGTTAGCCCTTTTGGGAATTTCCTATCCACAGATCCATCAGTCGCTGACCTCTGCTTCATCTTGCACAGATTCTGGTAGCCTGCAGATCTGCTGGCTGTTGGTGATTCACCTACACCTCTGGTATTTTGGGGTTGCTAAAGATAATGTGTCATCTGGATTTATTATAAATTGTATACATTGGTTTTACTATTGAGTTGCTTTGTCATCACTACTTTCCAGAATGTTAGATTCTTCTACATATATGAGAGAAATGTACTTATTGAAAATATATATTTATTTAAATGTATTTTAATGTATTACTAAAACACTTTCATTTCTAAAATTAGTTTAAATTTATTAAAATATTATTTTATTCTATGTATGTATTAAAATTGTATATACTTTTTTATAAACACAATTTTGAATAATTTAGATTTGCTGAGAAATTACAAAGCGCTTCTACATGCCTCTGCCTCAGTCTTAGTCTCTCCTGATGTTGCCATCTTACTCTGCCACGGTACATTTGTCAAAATGAAGAAGCCATCGTCACACATTCCTCTTGGCCAGGCTTTAGACTGTATTTGCATTTTGCCAGCTTTTCCACCAATGACATTGTTCTAGTTCCAGATCCAGTGGAGGATACCACATTGCATTGGCTGTCACATTTTCTTCGTCTCTTCTGGCCTGTGAATTTCTCCATCTTTCCATGTCTTTCATGGTCAGCAACAGTTTCAAAAGGTGCTGGGTCGGGCATTTTGCAGAACGCTCCTCATTTTGAATTTGTCTCATTCCTGACACATCATGAGATGAGGGGGTTGGGCTTTGAAAGATACCACAGTGGTGCAGTGCCTTCTCGTCACATCAAGTGTAGGGGGCATGAGATCCACATGACATCAGTTGTGATGTCAACCTTGATTGCTTGGTTAAGATTCCATACATTTTTGTTGAATTATTAACTGAAAGTGTTTTCCTTTCACTCTCCTTCACACAGCAAAAATACCACCCACTGAATAGTTTCCTCAATCCCTGTTGAGACACCAGGGGGTCTCTTAGGGACTGCGACTTTCTTCCTTCAGGCCCAGGCATACTATTCTGAGTTTTAACCCTCCTTCTGGAGAACAGGCCCCTCTGTGTGTGACATGGTGTGGCTGAGGAACATAACAAACACTATGCCAGGAATAGCGTGACTTCTTGGTAACCTTAAATTCACAGTCATAAAGTTCACATGAGGAGTATTCAGAGGTTCTAAATTGTAAAATTAAGAGAATATTTTGAAAGGTTTCAAGTGGATCACAGAGTCACTGCAAATGTGGTTAAACTGACATCGACTAGGATTTGGTTTGATCCTAATAAAGAACCAGCTCCCAAAGCATCTCTCTCCAAAGTGACAGAAATAAAGTGAGGATCTTATGTTTTCCTGATCTGTCAGATCCAGCTTGGGCATACATGATTTATTGCTAGCAATATCTTTTCTTTCTCATTCAAGATAGAAAGAAAATAGAAAATTGCAAATATATGAATGCAGTTGGTTCATCAACCCAAACACATGAGAAAACAGAAAGGTAATGTTAGTAACACACCCACCCCCATTAAAGAGATCACAGCAAAAAGCACCAGCTTTGGTGGTCCAGAGGGAAATTAAATGCCATATAAAATAATCATGTTTGTATTCATCCTATTTGGTTTTGTGGGCTTAAAATGATAATCTATAATAATAGTATTATATATTTTTATGGAATTCCAAAGTGTATGATGCTTTTACATCTGGTTTTCTTGTTTTATTCTTTCTTATTTTCTGTGAGGTATAGGTTCTTATACCTGTTTTATAAGTGAGGAAACTGACTTTTAGAAAACTTAAGATTGGTGTCCAAGATCACACATCTTGCAAATGATGCCCATAATAGTTCATCAAATAACTGTCTCTTCCCATTAAAGACTGATACTGTGTTCTTGCTTTCATAAACATGATTTATTTTTCTCCACATGGGGTAAAAACACTTGTTAACTCACTAACCATGAGAGAGAGACAGAGAGAGAGAGAGAGAGAGAGAGAGAGAGAGAGAGAGAGAGAAAGAATAAAGGGATAACCTAAATAAAGGATTATATAATAATATCTACTATTTATTGGCAATTACCGTGAGCCAGATTTTAATCACTCTTTCTTAGATTACCCTGTAAGTTAAATCATATTCTTTCCTTTTTAATGAGAAGAAATGGAAATTCAGGTAGATTAAGCAATGTAAAAGATACTAATTACTGAGTCCCAATCTTAGTGGTTTAAGAGAATAGAAGTTAATTTCTTGCTCCTATAGAGTCTAATGCAAGTGTCTCTGGCTGGTGAGTGGCCCTCTGTTGGCCAGTAAGGGCTCCAGGCTCTGCCACCCTTTAAGGACATAAAGTCTTCAACTGAATTCTCTGAATGTTCCTGTTAGAAATACTGTTTATACAATCAATAAAGGCTTTATAGGTAAGACAAAATTAGATTTCAGCTTGGCTCTTCTGAGTTATATAAATCTCAGATTGATGTTCAGATTAATGCAAGCTTCCTGGGCACAAGAAATTTTAATGGCTTCGACCTGGAAGTGACATATATCACTTCTGTCCACAGTGCATTTGCCAGAGCTTAGTTCCACGGACACTCTGGGCTGCCAGAGAGTCCGGAAGACATCACAGAGTTGCGTTTTCAGTAGGGAGCTGAAATGGGTTTTGGTAAATGTGTGGCATCTGTCACATGACATAATATGCCCAAAGTCATACAGGTAATAATTGGCAGAGACAGAGTTTGAATTCAGTGCTGATTGAAAGCCAATGTTCTTTCTACCATATTATTCCCCTTTCAAGTATTTTAAAATTGACTTTTACTATTTTCAAAGATAGCTGAAATGTTTCATGGCAATATCAGCTTATGAATACAAATGATGCCACTTTTATTGCAATAAACCCTATTTGGCTGAATCTTTAAGCCTCACTATTCTGTGTTGCCAGGTATCCTGTCTGGTCCCCACAATGTCCCTTGCCCATAATTTTCTCTGGGACTCCCAAATCTAAAAGTCCCATGCACCCATGTGCTCACACATGCATCCCAACTACCACCCAATGCAAACCACCTTCCTCATTCTTCCCTTCTTGAAGATGTGAAGTCATGAGATGCTTCATGAAGGAAGACTTTTCTCCTTACCCTTTCCTACATATTGTCACCTAAGGAGTCATCTAATGAGGCAAGGGCCCAAAGCCTCAGAGAATCACTGCTGAAAATAGCTCCTTCAGGTTCTGTCTTCAAATAATCTTTACGAGGCTGCCAAGGAAGCAGATTCTAAGACTCATGCCTCCTCCCCCCCAACGCTCACTGTGCAAAATGTACATGTCTTTCAACTAAGAGCCCCAAAGAGTCAGTTCATGTAAATGAACTGCTTGTGGCTTCCCTCAGCAGCCTAGCTCACATGGCCAGATAGTTCCCAATTGAGGCAGTGGCTCTCTGTGCAAAGCTATTTCTAGTTAACCCATTATACAGAGGGCATAAGGGTTTGTCTTTCCTTTTTGATGCTTGATTCAGTTCTTTCATCTTTCCCTTACAGTACTGTGTCTATTGTGCCAGGGTGAAAATGTTTATTGCCTATTCTTTGATCTAAGGTATATAGTTTGATTCAGATGTTTTAATAATAATTTTAGTGAGGTTTGGGGCTAGTTTTTGTCATGTGAGGAGAAGTATGACAGATATTACAGAGGTTCCTTGGGTTACTTAGCAGTGGACTTAGCCTAGCCTTAAACTGGATTTGCCACTCTATCCAAGGGCACAAAATACTAGAACCAGAGTACTAGAACCCAGATCATCAACTGTGTTCACTAAACATTTGTAGAAAACTTCTTTTAATAAACTAATAGGAATACCTCGTTTGAAGAGAAAAAAAAAAGTGCTTGCAATTAGTGTATCCATCACTGGAAATTGGAATCTTGAGGTTATCTTGCCTTAATTCCAAAAGGATTTGATGCTTGCAGATACACATCTCATTTAGAAGATAACAAAACTGAAAAAAAATAAGGAATGAAATCAAACTGAAGAAGCAGGACCCTGCAGCCCCTCAGCGGTAAGGGAGATGACACAGTTTAGTGGGCGGGGGGTCACTACTGCTGCAGCCACCAGCGATCTTAGGCCCCTCTATCAAAGTAGTCCACATACAGACCCAGCTCTGGACAAAAGATGAGCTGATGTCCTACCTTGGCCTTAAGAGTGGGGCATTGCTGGTCTTGCCCTAACAGTCACCTCTACAGAAAATTCATCATTTCTCTTATGAAAGGATAAGAATACCGAAGTGCCAGAGTCCGTGGATTAAGTCGCAACCCAAGGCTGAAATGGCAATTACAAAAAGGCCAGAAGCTGGTTTCTCCAGTACCCTGAAGGCCGGCCCGGCCCAGGACACCAGATGTCACACTGCCTGTCCATCAGGGGCTGTCCTACTCACCCCCAGGCTTCAGAGTCACTGTCTTGGTGGCAAAGGACCCTGATGAGAAAGGCCACTTAGGTTATTCTGGTTCTCATAACACAAAAGGCTCTATAGCTAAATATGTTTTTAAACTAGTTGCCATGGAAATATGTCTTAAAGATAGCTAATCGTACCAGGGAAATCCGACTGGCAGTGATAGCAAATCAGACTTTGATTTCACCTCCTTAGACATAAGTTGCTCCTGTCGAACAACTTCAGAACAAGTGTATACATAACATTGAGGTTTCACAGTCTTCGCTGGCATTGCTCCGGAGTGTGGAGAAGGCACTTTGTGTGCGGACCTTCTGTCAATTGCTGATTATTCAGGATGTGATTATGAAGCTAGAGGGTTTTCAGGGCCTTTGCTTATCCTCCCTTTCCTCCTGTGCACTGCGCTTTAGCCATTTCATTGCTTATTAGTGTTTCCACCAGAGGGTGGAGAGGATAGAAAATTCCAATCAACCTGTTAACAGCTTTCATAAGAGACCTGCTGAGGGGAGAAACTAAAACCGTCTGAAATGAGGTTTGCAGATTATCTATGCATTTAATGTACGATTTCCATGTGAGTAATCTGACCATTTGGCGTTGGCTGCATGTGGCTTAGGTGGAAGCAGCAGCTTTGATGAAAACAGCCTTATGAATACGCACATGGATTTCCATCTACACTGTAATAAGTGAATAAATGTCTAGAAATCTCAATACTCAAAAATGAATGTGGGCAGAACTACAGATCATTCAAACTCTAGAATATTTTCTGTGACATAAATCATTAGGTTGGCCACTCATATTGGTTAAATTTACCTAATAATTGCCAAATTATTAGCAAAATGGTACATAAATAGATTTCACAAACAAGAAACCAGAATGAGGAACTTCTGAGCTTCCTTGAGGCTCTGACTATATTTATCTACTTATACACACACATATATATACATAGATCATCATATTATAAAAGCATAGTTTTATATATGTGTCTGCATATATGCAGTCATATATAAATATATACATATATGTGTGTTTGTATATATATACATAGAGGGTGGGAGGGATTTTTATTGCTTTGATGAACTTTCTTCATAAGTAAACTTCTGATTATCTTACTATATTTCAGGAATGTTACCATGCAAAATAAGTTAACAACTGCAGAGTACTTTGAAAATGAACATCTTCCTTTTAGTGTTCTTGTTACTAGCCCTCGCTCTTCTGTGGAAGGTGACAATTGCATATGTATTTCCTGAGATGCAGACAACTGTACCAAAGAGCTGGGCATTCTCTGAAGATTCATTTTTTCAATGAAAGCAATTCTCCATTTTCTGGGCAGGAGACAAAATTAACGATCTCTGGGGAAATTCCTCACCTGAATTAAGAATTACCTGAGTCAAATATCCTTCATCTATTCCTTTCAGAAACTTTTAAACTTGGTCTTTGCCCAGAGTCTGACTGCCCAGGGGTCACTGAATGGTGAGGTAGGTGTTTGCTGTTTTGCTGACTGGTACAGTAGTGTCTTTTCATTTATTGCTCTAGGGAACTCCTCTATCTCCAACACACACACAGTCACATACACACACGCTATGTTTGTATGAAGCCACAGAGCACCAGCAGCGAGTAAATGTTTGCTGAATGTTACCAGAATCATAAAAGTTATCCTGGGTACCCCTTCGCTGAAAACACTGCAGATATATGATGCTTTACCAGAATTCTCACTACATTTTGCTCAGTGAAACATTCCTTTTAATTTAATAAATTTTGCTTATAAATTCATTTCTCCAGAAAATGTTAAAGAAATGCATTTATGTAATGAAAATATCAAAATTAACATTATTAATAAAGTCTCTTTTTACTTAAACATAAATCAATCCAAATGGTACCTGCTTCAACAAAATGCATTAAGCTTCTCTTATTGGGATTTTAAACTAGCTGTCAATTCATCTGTATAAAATTGCATGGATGTGTAAATATAAAACATTCGAACCAGCATTACATTCTTGTTTATGACATTTTCAACCCATATAACTCATGTACCTGAAATAAACATCCTTTAAAAGAAGAGAAAATGAAGCTCATGCAGACAGAGTATTTACCGTTGATACTTTTCCTCTGACAGCCTTCTTCTTCTCTTTTACGTGTCTTCCCTTTGTCTCCTTCCATTATCAAATGTTTTCAAAGGCATCAAATAGAGATATAGAGAGAGTTGACGGTGAAAACAAAGTTCCAGGTTCTCTGTATTAACCAGCTTAAATTCTCCCATCATAATTCAGGTTATGACAGTGACTTGCCCTCTTGCCAGAACTTGCTGCCATTTCCCTTAACATCTGGATTCAGGTTTCTTTCTCAGTAGTATGTTGACATTGAGATCGAGGGGTGTTTGGCCTAGAACAAGATCCTCCACATATACCCTTGCATTTTCTCCATTTCACAGATGAAGAAACTGAGGTTCAGGAAAGTGAGGTACTTATTCAGACACATCACTAATAGGAAAGTTTTTTTTTTTTTTTTTTAGATGAAGTCTTGGTCTGTTGCCCAGGCTGGAGTACAGTGGCTCAATCTCTGCTCACTGCAGCCTCAACTTACCAATCTCAAGAGATCCTCCTACCTCAGCCTCCCGAATAGCTGGGACTACAGGCGGGCACCAACAAGCCCAGATAATTTTTTTTTTCATATTTTTAGTAGACATGGGGTTTCTCCATGCTGGCCAGGCTGGTCTCGAACTCCTGATCTCAGGTGATCCACCCGCCTTGGCCTCCCTAAGTGTTGGGATTACAGGTATGAGCCACTGTGCCTGGCCAATAAGCAAGATTTGATCCCAGATTTTTCTGGCTCAAAAGTCTTGTCTCCTGACTACCCTGACCCACACTCTCCTGGTGCAAAAAAGATTCTTGCTAGTTATTATTTAGGAGCTTTATCATTTTCCTTCCTCTCTGCCTCTATAGTGATTATTCATCCACAAATGAAAGCAGAGCCTACCCAGGGATTTTCCCACCCTCCAAACTACATCACAAGACATCAGGAGATGCTGCTCGTTTCCCTCATTCTTTGCTGGACTGGCTGTGAGCCCTCAAGCATGAGCCTGGCGTTTTGGGTGGCAGGCCCTGGGGTGGCTGCTGCTGCCGGCGACAAGGTCAGCTGGAACTGATCGTGAAAATATCAATTTTTAAAGTTTGGGGAAGTCAGACAAGTCATTAATTAAATCTCCACAGCAGATGAAATAGCTTCAATGCTCTCGAGGATGACTCTTTGCTCTCCTTTAAGTTCATTAAACTATTTGAAATTTCAACAGGCTGGACGTGAGGAACCACATTTTCTACCTGTCTGAAAAGATATAGCAATTTCACTTGTTAATGAAGGTTTCAGCATTCAAAGGGATGCGACTCTTGATGTTTCTGTATTAATAATGTGATGAACTCTACAGATTCAGTTATGTTTATGACTCCATGATTTCCTTGGTGTCTTTACAATCTTATTGCGTATCTGTTTCTGGAAGTCTGTATAAATGTTTCTTTACCATCTTATAGCATATTGGTTTCTGGAGGTCTGTATAAATGGAGTGCTCCAGATAAATAAAAAATCCAAACTAAAATGCATAACAGCAGGAAGGGAAAACTGTCAGGTTGTTTAAATTTAGTTCTATTTACTAAAATTTGTGTGACTGGGTTAATTATGGTTTGTTTAAGTGAGGCCAATATCTTTGACATCGATGCCTCAGGCACATGGAGGTGGTAGCTGAGCTTGGCTTTCTGATATTAAATGCTGTAGTTAAAAGTTTACTGAAAAAAAATTGCATTTATAGCCATACTGCTAAAAAAAAAAAAGTAGCCCTCAACAAAGGCAGTAAACCAAAAACAAAGTGAATCGTTTTGGTAACTTTTTATAACTGTTGCAGACATTAGATAGCATCTGGTCTTGACTTATTGGAGATATCCATTTATTTTTATGCTTTATTTGTAATGTATTAGACAAATATTTATTGAGCATCTACTTGACGCCTGGCACTATGTTACGTAGTGAGTAATTGAAGTACTATTAATTCTTCTATGAAGGAGCCAACAAACCCACATAAGACTATAACAGATGTTCGGTTAATGTCATTTGAAACTGGATACTAAGATACTAAGTAATCTCCAAGTGAATGATGCACAAAAGCTGGTCACTGCCCTTCAGCAACTCAAAAGAGCAACTCCTCTCTTTCTGTTTAGCAAATAATAAGTCTGTGTTTTGTTGATGTCTTGCCTGAGGCCTCTTTCCAAGGTTTGATTTTATGGATGAGAACACCCGGCTTCTTAGGAGTCTTCAGTTTCTGTAACATCTGCTGATGTCCCCTGCCCAGGGCAACCTACATTTAATGATTCTTGGGTCCCTCTGGAATAAAGCTATGAATCTTTCATGTGGCATTCATGGTTTTCCTCCATCTGATCCCAGCCTGCTTTCCAGCCTCCTTTCTTACTAGGAACCTTCCTGTACTTTATGCTCTGGGCAATTCTGGCTACTTACTTTCCCCACAAACAGGTCCCCATCACTTGCTGACATTGTCTCCTCAACACAGAATGGTTCACCTCCTCAGCCTTGCCTATGAAAACCCTATCCACCCTCTTAAAAAAGATCAGGTCCTGAGCCCCTAGCCTGATGTGATTACTTCCTGATCTGAGTCTCGACAGATCATGGTTTATCTAATTTTATGCTACATGTTCTCTAGTTGGGTATATTTTATTATTGGAGTACTTGTTTTATTTTTGCTTTTAAATTGTAAAGTTTTAGGTGTGATGAATGTCTGAATCTCAGTCATCTCTGTATCCCCTGTTCAACTCTATACCAAAGTATTTCTAGAAATTAAATGTTCGCTGAATGAATAAATAAATGTAGGCTTAACTCCCCATTCACCTTGCACCCTATGTTTATGGCTGGAAGTGGGAGATACAATCAATGTCTAAGCTCCTCATTAACTCGCTTCCCTGCCTCTGTGCAGAAGAGTTCCTGTACTGAATTTTACAAAAACATTAGACCAATCAGCCTATTTCAAATAGCAAATACTTGTGGCCAGTGTCTCTGGCAGATTTCATTTATGCCAACACCTCAGAGAATTGTGACTTCCAGGTGTTGCAGATGAAGCGACACATCGTCACATGCACCATTCCAGTGGAATGGCCAAGAACAGAGCTGCCTCTGGGAAGAGGTAGATGAATTCCCTTCTCAGTTCACACTACAGAGGAAACCTTCTACGCACTAATGAAGCCTTTTCTGCTCTGCCTGATAAAAAGAATTTGGCATTGCCTGGGCCAGCCATAGTCAAAAACAGGGAAGCAACACTATGTCTTCCTTCCCTCCTTTCTGTAACCCTCGGTTCTCTCCTAGCATCCTAATTTTTAGGCCCACCTTTTATGTTTAAGACATACTAAGGGGTTGGGGATGCCAATTTAGTATACTCACTTAGAATCCCCTTCTCAGAAGTATTTTCAATTTTAAAAAGTGTATAAAAAGACAATATTTCATACAAACTAAGGTCTCTCTCTGGATGGAATTTCAGTCTGTGACCCCCTGTGGACATGTCAGTATGGTTTAGTGATGACATCTGTGATTCCATGTGAAAATAATAGTGCTTTCCTAAGGTTTTTCAGAGGATAAAATGAGATATTGCTTTTATCAAGATCTGAGATTTTAATCCCACTTGCAATATAATGAATTAGCCTGCCACGGTTACAGGACACCAGCAGAAAGCATGAGACTCCTGGGTCAGAGAAAAAGGACTTTGTTATTCACAGCAAAAACAGGAACCAGAGTATCAGCATTCTCTTGTACCAGTCCCCAAGCCCCAGTTCCGGCAGGGCAACACAAAAAGGCCAGGAAATACCTGTACACATGATGGGCTTGGTTACAGAAGAAGGCTGAGCTTAGGAAAACTGAATATTTTGTAACAAGAGGTAAGCATACTGTCCATTGCTCCAGAGTGAGATATTATGCTTCTTGTACGGGGCAGTAAGCACACATACTCCTAGCTCTGGAGGGAGACACTGTATCAGTCTTGCAGAGCTGTTTGGTATACAAACATTTTGAAAAAAATAATCCAGAACAAAGGCAGTCAATGCCTCTGCTGGAATCACTTGCAACAACGTGAGCAACCCATGGAGCACTGTCTCCCAGCTTGAAAAGCACGTGTCATGGTACCTGGCAGACAGTAATGACTTGGTCACTGTGATTATTACCATTATTGAGTCACAAAGATGAGTCTACCTTAATGCCGGAAGGATGGTCTCATTCAGTTACAGTGAAACTGAAAGGCAAATATAAACAAGTCATCATGCATTATACATTTTAGGAGCTGAAATAGACACCATTCATTCATGGGTATCCAAACAGAGTCAGAAGGCTCAGGAAGAGGTTTTGTTTATTATGTTGCTGCTTCAGCAGTTCCGGCACACCAGTTCTGTGCCGTTTCCTGGAAGAAAATAAATAAGCTGGGGCCACTGGCCATTCTTCAGAGAGTTTAATCTTTCCACTTTTGAGGTGCTGCTCACTGATTCAGTATGCAGAGCAAGACTTGCTCCTTCCTTGCAGAATGTATGTGCTGTGGACTGTTTCCTTCTAAAAATAAAGGTGCACCCAGACATCTTGTCTGCAAAATGCCATTGTTTTTCCTGTTGAGTTGAAATGGCAGAGGATGATTTTGAATGGAAGCATCATCTCAATAACTTGGAAAGCTTTGAGAGACAAGTTTCGTCAGGATGGAGTAGAAGGTCGCACTTGTTTGTCTTATGTTCCTGCTCTTCTGTCCTTTGAGTAATCCTTCCCCTTAAAAAGAAGGCTGCTGTTCTCCTAAACCTGGCTTTCTTGACTCCAAGGAAAAGTAATTGGTTTACACCACACACATTTACCCAAGCATCTCATATATGTGGCATCTAATATGAGCTCAATAAAAAAATTTTAACCTTGTTACCCAGTGAGAGATCCCATGTGTTCTCCCTCCCAAGAAACATTTGAATTTTTTTTTTGAGACAGAGTCTGTCTGTTTTTGTTTTGAGATGAAGCCAGTTCTGTCACTCAGGCTGGAGTGCAGCGACACGATCTCAACTCACTGCAACCTCCACCTACTGGGTTCAAGTGATTCTCCTGCCTCAGCCTCCTGAATAGCTAGGATTACAGGTGCCCGCCACCATGCCCGGCTAACTTTTGTGTTTTTAGTAGAGACTGGTTGCTCCATGTTGGTCAGGCTAGTCTCAAACTCCTGATCTCAGGTGATCCACACATCTTGGCCTCCAAAAGTGTTAGGATTACAGGCATGAGCCACTATGCCCAGCCCGGAACATTTGAATTTTAATAAATAATAGATCTGTTTATACAAAAGAAGAGGATTGAGTATCTAAAAGCCTGAATCTCTAACTGATGTTTTGATACTAGTGAGAAAGGTAATTTGGGGCAGGGTGGGAGTGGGTTTGTATTTCTGTTTCAATTCCTGAGACAAAAATGATTGCCCCATTTATATCAGAAGATCATTTAGAGCTGCGGTTTCTCAAACATAAAGTGTATAAAGTGCTTGTGAATCACTTGGGGTCTTACAAAAGATACATTCAGATTCAGCACGTCTGGGTGGGACCTGCACTTTTGTGTTTCCATCAAGCCCTCAGGCTGTTTCCAGGCTGGCGGTGGTCCACTGACCAGAGATTGCACATCAGGGACGGGAGAACTTTGCTCAAGAAGGCTCGAGGTGGAGGAGGGGAGGGCAGATTCCTATGGCTGCTCGGGCTTCCAGACACAGCCCTCTGCAGGCTTCCCTGAACCCAGGAGTCTCCCCTGAGAGGGCTTAACCCCACTGCTTACTCCCATGCCTCTGCACACCCTCCCTGACCAGTCCAAAAAAGTGAGTCAGAGTAAGTAGTGAAGGTGGGGAGGGCCAATGAAAATCTCCTTAGCGCATCCCTGAGCTCACACAGCACCCAGCTCACTGCAACTGGTGCAGCTCTGGGCTCTGAGAGCAGATGGCAGGTGGGCAGCATCCCATGGAGAACCTTGGCCCCTATCATACCCCCAACACTGGGCAACTCTCGCACCTCCCTCCTCAGCTCCTTCCCAGGCTCAACGGAGAGTCACCTGAAGAAACAGACTGTCTGCTGATCATTAATCACATCCGCAAGACCTTGTCTCCATGCCCAGACACCGAGCTGGCGGAAGACAGCTAGCTTTAGAGAAAGCTGCTCCAGCACGTCAGGAGGCGCTATGATGTGTCACGTCCCCATCTCGGTGACATCGCTGGGCTTACAGAGCAGAAAGAAAGAAACCCATATGTTCTCATGCCTCGATAGCTCATTTCCTAAAACGATACAAAACAAACAAACAAACGCAGTTTTTACAATGTTGCTGCAGATCAAAACTTCAGTGAATTTCAGCAGGCACATATTGATTGAGGGGTTTCAGGTTACTAACCACAATCTGCCCAGGGTGGATTAAACCGTTTTTTCTTTAGAT
>NW_016107423.1:2589978-2660381 GCF_001604975.1 Cebus imitator | reverse complement strand
GGAGTCTTGCTCTGTTGCCAGGCTGGAGTGCAGTGGTGCGATCTCAGCTCACTGCAACCTCTGCCTCCTGGGTTCAAGCTATTCCCCTGCCTCAACCTCTCGAGTAGCTGGGACCACAGGCGTGTGCCACCATGCCCAGCTAATTTTTTTGTATTTTTAGTACAGATGGGGTTTCACCACGTTGGCCAGGAAGGTCTTGATCTCCTGACTTTGTGATCCACCTTCCTCGGCCTCCCAAAGTGCTGGGATTACACGTGTGAGCCACATGCCCAGCCCTCCTCACAGCCCTTTCTTACTGTGCTTCCCATGTAAGCCACGGTGCTCAGCTCCCCTCCATGCCTGGGCACCTCTCCTAAGCCAGGCCTGTGTGAGTGAGTTTGCTTCTCCTGCTCCTCACTTACCCTATCATCCCAGTTCAAATCCTGAAGCTAAGCAGGCAAGTGAATTTGCAGTAATGTTAGTGAAAACGGTAGCTCTACATATCCTCAGATATGCCCTGTACAAATCATTCTGCGTTGCTGGTTTCCACCGAAGAATGGGAGCTAGGGGACGAATGGACCAGGAAAGTCAGCTTCCTCTCCGCTTCCACCCAACCTGCAGAAATGCTGCCCTCTTTATGTAATCACCCAAACAAATGGCAGAGGAACATCAGGAGATGTAAGACCAGCCTACAGACAGGGAGTACGCAAACTGTGACCACAACAATCTGACCTCAAAAAAATAGCCACCCCATCTCCCTGACTTTCTTATCACAAGGCTTTGTCCCCTCTTTGCTGTCAGGGTTCCCAGAGAGCAAAAAAAATGCTACATTGTCTAGTCATGTCTGTCTAAGAGTGAATGAGTGCAGAATCCTCCTGTGAGAAGCTTTTCTTCGGACAAGAGATCTCAACCATGTGAAGTAAGGGTGCCAGGAAGGGCCAATGCCAAGGCGTTAGGAAGAGGTTGCAGGGTGTGGTGAGGATGGGAAAGGGCTTGGTTGAGGCTGAAGCTTGGAATGTTTGTTGACCTTTTCAGAAGCACGGTCTTCTATTGCTGTATCTCCTCTATAACTCTTGTTTTGCCTTTTAATTAGATGTAGATGATAATCCCTCCAAGACCATTTTCTCAATGAAGAAGGCAATGCTTTTGCAAAAGAAGGGGGCCTAAAAAGATGATGCAGCTGTGACATTTGAACACCAGTGAGAATGGGCTACTGGAACAGGGCAGGGGTGGGCAGGTGCATATTCTCAGTATTCCTCAAATCACCTGGCAAAGATGGTTCTGCCCTGTTTCTATCAGGGGATCACATTCTTGGGTTAAAATGCTGCTGAAACGAGTGGTTACCAATGAGGAGAGATGCTTTTAACTTCCCTGTCCTCTTTCCCCGCTGTGCCTCTCTCCTCCACCATATGTTCTGGCTCTTCAGAATTCGGTGGCACACAGAGTCCCTTCTCTTCCCCATAGCAGACCATTTCCCCAAGCTCTACACCCCCTGAAATTCCAGTGGGACTCTAGGACATTCAGTGCCATTGAGGGACTTCCTTATCAATGTGTGGTGAGTGACAAAGTGTTTGGTGGAAGTGCAACACAATTTATAAGGTTTCCCATTTCAACATTTGCTTCCCTAAGGTGTCTGTGAATGAATATAAAGCATATTGGAAGAGGGAGATAAAAATATGTATGTGCGGCGCATCGCTCTTCCATTTCAGGGGTTGGGATCTATGAGGCCTGCTCAGTTCTAGAAGTCCGTCAGGATTTGGGGCAGTTCTGCAGAAGTTGAATGTGGTAGTCACGGTGGGGTGCCCTGCAGGGCCCTAGACTCCACCCTCACCTGGTCCGGGACTCACAGTTCCTAGGGTGACCCATACCCAGGTTCATCCCAAAGCACTGGGGAGACTGTACCTGTGTGTGCATTTGTGTGTCCTGAGTGTGTGAGTGGATTAGGGGTGAGGTAGTCCTGACTTGGCTGTCTTCTCCCTTGCTGACTTCTGCCTACTTGTCACCATAGCTATGCTTTCATTCTTCTCAAAATCTGCTATTGAATGACCTTATGCTCTTAATAACCTTCTCATTAAGAGCATGCTTTTGAAACCAGACAGGGACTGAATGTCAGTTCCACCACTTACTCACTATGACTTGGGGCCAGTTGCCTGAACTCTTTATGCTTTAATTTTCTCATTTATCAAATAAAGATAATAATAAGCTGTCATGAGAATCAAATAGGTTAATTCACACAAAGCACTTACTTAATGTCCCCGAGCAAAGGTTTCTCAAATAGTAAATAGTTTCTTGTAAAGATCAGGGGTACCCATGTAATCGCCTCACCAAATGCCTTTACATTAGGCAGCATATGAGGGTAAGCTACTATAGGTAAAACCAATAATCACACCTTATTTCATGATGATGGACAAGTATCTTGATGAGTGCCTGCTATGTGTTGGGACTTCTGGTGATCTCATGTAATTTACTCATGATTTTTACTACAAACTCTATAATATTTGGGAAAACTGCTCAGAGAGGCTGGGTCCTTTGTCGCTGAGCTAATAACTGGGAGAGCAAGGATTTGGATTTGGATGTATTTGGCCTCAAAGCCATATATTTTTTTCTTCCACACTGCACTGATCTTTTAAAATAAAAATATATTATTTGAGCATAAAGTTTAAGACCCAACATTAACGTTCTAGAAATCCGGTGAATATAGATGTTTTAGCTTTGTGACTGGGGCCAACTATACAAATGAACAAACTGGTCTCAGAAGCTTGTAGAAAAGGGGTAAAATGATGAAATCGCAGATTTTAAAAAGAATGAAAGCATAGCCATGGTGAGGAGTAAGCAGAAGTCAGCCTTAGGACGGAGAAATAGCGGAGGGAGTGTAGCACATGGCATATTACGACTTTAGCACTGACGCTGTGCAATGCATTGTGTAATGCTGATGTATAATGAATGTGCCCCACAGCGCTCTGTGCCCTTCTGGGAGATTTTAGCTTGTGTGACACAGCAATGTGAATTTCTGCAAACCTAAATCCAGAGATGCTTGACATTAAAAGGAAGACTGAGGTGGGATTAATATTCCGGGCTTTTATGAATCCATTTTCTTTTCATTGCTTCTATCTGACTAGGGTGACAAGGTTTTATTTTAATCTCTTTACAGTCGGTGAAGTAGGACCCAGGTGTTCTTTCATGGTGCCCTTATCTTGCCATGTAAGACCTATTATTGTCCATTCTAGTATCAAATGTAAATGAAATTCCCAAGAACGTGTCTAATTTGGTAAAATGAATAGATTTGGAAAACCACATAAGGAGACACCCTTAGCCCAGGTTAGAGCATGCCTCCGACCTGGAATCATTTATGTACTCCTCCACATTCTCTTTACTCTTTTAGATTCCCTCCAGGAAGCATCGCAGGTTGGAGAGACGGAGTAGCCTGCTCAGATGGGTCTTACACTTTGTTAATAAGTCTCTCTCCCTTCATGGGAAGGCAAACCTTTTGCATGGGCAGACTCCGTGTCATATTTATCTTTTTGTTTCTAGCACTTAGCACATTATCTGGCATCTAGTGAACACTTAGCATTTGTTGAATGAATACATGACCAGTGGAGAGAAAGGAGATGACACGTATTCCGATGCTATGGTATATCATACACGTGTTGGGCCCTTCTCTTACTTGATGTTATTTATTTTTCACCAAAACCTCAGCTCAGATATTATTTTTCTTTTCACATATGAGAGCAGAGATAACCACTCCAAGGGCTTTGAGAGTCAGCAGGTAACACTGCAGAGAAAGTGGGCAGTAGCCAATGGAAAGTGGAAGGACTTATGGAGACCTGGCCCAGTCTAAAGGGGGCAGCCCTGACTCAGCTTCACTCAACAAGTGCTGTTTGGGAATCTGGGCCCACTTAGTCACCTTGATGAGGCTCATGATAAACGAGAAGCAGCTGCTTCTGAAAGGAATTGCTACATTTTTGGTGGTGGTGGTCAGGAAGTAAGTATATGGAAGAATAGATAGATGAGTGGATGGATGGATGGTTGGGTGAATGGACCAATAGATGAATTAATGGGTGGACGGATGAGTGCAGGTTTGCTGTTGCTGGACATCCTTAATTTTTCCACAAAGTTAGTAATTGAAATGCTTTAGTGGAATCTCCCAACTTTAAAATCGTGGTTCACATGTGCTTAAAACAATTTGTGACCCAAAAGAATCAAATCAGCCGGACAGTTTTGGTCACAGCAAAACCAGTTTTCACCACTTGCATAGGCTTAGAGAAGTTAACAAAGTTGCTCTAGGTCAGGCAATGCCTGCACTAGATTTCTAATTTCTGAGTTCTAAATACGATTTGCTTCCTCCTATATATATGTCATTCATAAGTGATAAGATTATTTGAAAGATTATTTTATTTTCTAATCAATCTAGTCATAGATATTTGACTGTAATTCCTATATCAATATATTTTTTCTGAGAAATATGTGCCTGGGCATGATTTCATTTTTTAAATGTTCTCAGAGAACTGTGTCTTGGGTGTTATGGTGTGATCTTCATCCCTGTAATACCAGAAAGTTTGTCCAACCTGCCTGACTTTGTTGTTGTTGTGGTTCTGTTTTGTTTTGTTTTAGGCTTTTTGCAGTCTGAAGCCATGGTTTTTAGTTTCTGTCTCTAGTGATAAGTGGAAAAGAGAGATGAGGAAAAGGCTTTACTGGCCCAACCAGAAACAGAAACTAAAAGCAAATGACTGTATTCTCTCCCTTGGACACCCCTGCAGGGCCTAAGGTAATTGTCCTTTCCACTGCTTTCCTGTTATCACTAGCAGAGCCAGCCAATTACACAGTGGGATAAGCAATTCCTTGCAGAGAGACAGCATCACAGAGGCACAGATTAGGTCCCACAGCTAGGAAGTGTTAAGTCCAGGATTCAAATCCAAGACTGAATCCAGACCCTGTGTTCTTAACTCCTGTGATATATACCCTCTCTGAATGCAGTGGTGTTTGACAGAGACGTCTTTGCCCTCAGACTTGTTTTCACCAAGAATAATGAGGTGACTGTTAGGTAGATTCTCTCCCCTTATTAATTCTTACAGAATTGTCTTCCTTCTAAAACTCTCCATCCATCCACCCATTCATCTGTCCTTCCACACTCATCCATACATACTTTCCACTTATCCACCCACGCATCCAACCAGCCATCCCTCCACTATCCAACCATCCATCCATCCATCATCTACTCATCCATCAATCCATCACCCCTTCACTCATCAATTCACCCATTAATCTTTCCCTCCATCTATCACTCCACTTAGCCATACATTCTTTCATCTATCCATCCTTCTATCTGCATATCCATCCATCCACTCATCCATTTATCCATAATTCCTCTATTCATTCATCAATCCATTATCTTGCACTCACCCATCCACCCATTAATCCATCTATCCATCCATTCACCCATCCATCCATCCAACATCCATCCACTCATCTATCTACTCTTCCATATACTTATTTACTTCCTGACTACCACCACCATCACCAAAAATGTAGCTATTCCTTTTAGTAACAGCGGCTTCTGTATAATCATGAGCCCCATCAAGGTGACTAATTTCAGAGGAAGTTTTGAGAATCAGAAACTTAAAGATTGGCATTGGGTGTCACTGAGAAAACAGCAGACAGATGTTAACAGGAGCTCTGTGGTTCTGAGTGGTAATTTCCTGGAAGTCTGTCAAGGAGTTTTCCAACTAAAATTAACTTTTTGGCGTCTAAGCCAGAAACACAAGCTGTGCTTCATTCCCAGCCTGCATTCATGTGCCTGTGTGCATGTGTGTGTATGCCTCTGTGTGCCTGTGCCCATGTGCACATGCTTCTGTGTACCTACATGCTTGTGTGTGTATATTTGTATTCATGCACATGTGTATGTGTATGGGTGCATGAGTCTGTGTGTTAGGGATGGGGACTAGTAAGAAAAGGCAGCATCCTATTAATTGGCACATTTCTCATAACAATTTAAACACCACGTAGCTCACTTTACAGAACTCAAACATGCTTTCTGAATTGCATTGTTGTATTAAATTGAAGGCAGGAGCACAACTTTGCCAGGATTACTCCAGGGAATTGAGTCATTCAATCACCAGCAAAGGTAGAGTGGATTCTTTATAACATGCCTGTCTTTAGTTATCCAGGTGATAACAATAAATGACAGAAGAAATGGCAACCAGAAGGCCTGACTGTTTCTGAGGCTGATTCTACAGGCTATATTTTGAAGCTTCTACCTTTCTAGAAATGTTCTCCAGTGGCCCTATTCTTTGAACTCCATTAATGGGCTTTCTTGCCTTTTGGATTTCAGTTGCATTTGGTCAGTGGTGGTGGTGATGGGAGTAGCCATCTGGGGATGGGGACACAAGCAGCAGGCTAGGGGTCTGGGGGAAAGTTAGGCTGGGTATGTATTCCTCTGGGTTCTCCATAAGGGTTGCTTTAGGCTGGTTGCACACCTTGACTGAAATACACACTCCTATGACAGCCCCTTGGGTATCTGCTACTTCATCTTTCCTCATCAGGCCTAGGATGGAAACAGGAACTGTCTTTATCCGCTCTAGCCTCTTGCACGATCTCCAGTGATTTTCCTACCCTTTGCTCATGACTTTGTAATAATTCCATTTATTAGCCTTAACTTGTCCCAATTTTATGCCAAGATCTCACTGATACACAGACCAATTGAAGTAATGGGACCCTAAAGCAAGTCTAAACCCATTTGTGTGTGATTTTTCTCCATTGAAAGTTGCATAACACCAGACTTCCTTGCTCACAGGAAAGTTGTCAAGGCACGATGAGAAAGAAGGAGAGGCTCTGGAAGGGTTAAAATAAAAAGGCAATTCCATAGCAAGATGCTGATGCACCTTACACAATATTGTCTCTGTATCTTTTCAGCTAGAATAACAGGCAAGAGTGAAATGCTTAGTCACTCACAATCCCAGGAAAGTGTATCCTGTGCTTTCTGGGGTGTTCAACAGGCAGCATCTTGCTTTCTACCAATAATTCAGCTGAGCATGAAAAATTGCACAAATTCCAAACTTCATCAAAACATCCCCACACTGGGCTGGGTGCCCTCCATTTTGTGGACACAGTTGTCCGGTTGCTGAGACAAATGAGCCACACTGGAAATCGGTGAGTGCAATAGAACCGCACTTGACTTCCAGAGTGCAGAATCCATAGTTTTTGACTAAACTCAAGGAAGAACTTTACCAGGCATTCCAGGACATACTCTCTTCTGGCTTAATGGCAAAACAGTCCTGGAGATGGCTCAGCACCCAGTATTCACAACACTCTACAGTACACATTCCCGTTGGGGCATCTCTTCATATCCTTTGCCCTGGCCATGGACCTGCCCAGTGAGGCATTTTTAGGGGCATTCGAAGTCCTGGGTGAGCAAACATGAACACAAGGGTTAAGCTGTCCTACCCTGGCTTCTCAGGAGATTGTCCCATACGCAGATTATTCAGTATTGTGTGTGGCTTGCCATACACCCCCAGGTCTAGGTTCATTCATTTAATGAGATGTACCTCGCTGGCTACAGACACTCACAGATTTCAGGTGAGCAGGAAGAAAATGGATAAGGTGTAGCAAGTAGGTACCTTCTTGCCTGATGCATTCCACTCCTTTGATAAACAGAGACAAAACAAAACAAAACAAAACAACAAAACAAAACAAAAACAAAAAACAAAATTGAAGGCTGGGATTAGGGCTGGAAAGCAAAAAGGAAGATTGGATTTTCTTGGACTTTTTGCTATGGAGTAGAAAGTACAGCAGTAGAGAGCAGGAGCATAGAAACTTGGCACAAAGGAGGCTTTGACTTGCTAGGCACATTCTACAATGTTTGGGGCTCTCTCTCTGCAACGGTTCCAAGCCCAGGCAGCATGCTCTACAACTCAAGGTCTCCCTGGTCTTATGTCCTTCAGACTAGACTCAGATGTCTGATTGCTTCAGCAATGCTTCATGGCAATGTCTTAGCACCCCATTTCACACCTAGTTTCTGGAATAATCTCCTCAGCTCATCCGTCTTTCCTCTTCTCCTTCACCATAGCAATAGGGACCTGAGTAGGGAGGATGCTCTGTGTCCCTGGTTCCCTCAGTCTTCTTGGGAGAGTCTGGTCCTTCTGATAGAGTTTCAGGTTGCCTTCATGGTATAGGTGAAGCAAAGTGCGGTGGCACTTTACCAAATGATCTGTCAGTGTGCCTAGAAATAGAGTCTCTGTCAGGGCTGTTTGCCTCCTATCACACGCCAACCGGCAAGCAGGTGGATTCTCTCACTTGGCAGCTGGCTCCCATCTGCCCCCTGTCAGTCTGCAAATATGACCCGAGTTAAACTCTAACTTCTAGCAGTGATGTGCACAGCCGCAAAAACCATATGGATTCAAACATACACTTTTGAAAGTGACACCTGAATCAGTCATTTAAATTTATTATCTCAAAGATCAGTTTCATTAAGACTCCCACTTGTGCTAAACAGAAATCACACTGACGTCAGGCAGTGACCTCAATTCTCAGAAGCTGAGCAGGTCTAAGCCATCCTGTTCAACACACAATTCCCTTCAGTTTCCGTTACAAGACCTCAATCAAATGTCCAGGAATTGATTCAGGATATATGCTCTCCTCTGAAACCAGTTACTCAAGTTCTTGGTGGCTTAATACAAATACAGTAAACAAAGGACTTCACAGGGGAGTCATCAGTTGAAGCCAGCAAGGGACCTGGTCACCTTCAGTGTCACAGAGCTAGACTTTGAAACAAGGAGTTCTTATAAAACAGAGAGCACATGGATTAAAAGCCACAGATACATCCCGAAGATACTTGCTTTATGTATATATATTTTTAACTCTCATTTTAGTTTTGGGGGCACATGTGAAGATTTATTACATAGGTAAACATGTGTCATGGGGATTTGTCACACAGATTATATCATCGCTCAGGTATTAAGCCCAGTACCCAATAGTTACCTTGTCTGCTCCTCTCCCTCCTCCCACATGCCCCCTACTTTCCTTATTTTAAGAAAACAAGGCAGGTGATGCCCCCACAGCTCTTCCCAAAGGCGGATGAATGAACTAGAGGGTTCTATGAAAGTTCCTCTGGGTCCAGAACTGTGCGTGTCAGCTCTAGTTTACTAATCCCTTACTGAACGCATTTGACAGGATCTTTGCCGTTAACAGGGACAGAGCAGTGACATGTGACATGTGACTTAAGCTGTAAAATAACACAGCAGCGCCCATCCTCTGGTCCTCAGAGAGCTCTTGTTGGTCTACAGGGGCAAGGGTGCAGGGTCCTTTTCCCCGTGCCTCCCTGAATGACTCTTATTGGGCCATAATTTACAACAAGAGGATATACATGCTCAAGGAGAGTACGTATCTTTGCCTCTGTCTACCCTGACACTGGCCCTGTGGACTAGAGAGTCTTTGAGAAAATTGTGAGATTCTAAAATTGTGTGATTTCCTTCCATGCACCCATGGAAGAAGCCTAGAATCGGAGCCTAGACAGTGACCATCACTGGCCAGGGAGAGTCTAGAGGACATGTCATGGCTGTAACTTGTGTCTCTCTTTTGCTAGATTCCTGATACCATTTATGGTTACAGTTCATTTTGCTGGAGAGTAGGAACCTGGGATCAAATTCTGTGACTTCAGAGAAAAGTCGGGTGTACAAAACTTTGGGAGAGGATCACCACAGAGAGGGCTTGGAGACAAGAGCCTGTTTGATCTTTTTCTTGTCCTTCTTAAAAGTGATAATATAAGCATAAAACTATTTACAGCTTTAAATAAACCTGTAGTTCAGTACTGAAGCGTGCATAACACATTCCTCTCAACTGAACAATACATACACAGGCATTCTGGAGAGATTTTATTGCACCAGATTGGTATGATTATAATTAAGAAGATTGGCATAGTTAGCTCCCTGGAAAAAGGCTTGACCCAGGTTAACATTTTAACATGAATACTTTTTCCCTAATTTAAAAAAAAAAAAAAAGATTTCTCAATGCATTGTCTTAGCTTACACTCGACTGGGTCTTGCTTTGTGTTTATTCACATGTGTATATACAATCATATACATCAAGTAGAAAATTATCTCCTTCCCTTCTTGTCCTCGTGTTGCCATGATTTGCAGAGCATCACTGTGCAGCTCTGGATGAATGGCCTGCTGTGGCTGTTTTCAACTCTATTTCCTTTTGCTGCTGGTTAGTCTGATGCCCTAGGTTTAAGTGCTGGGATTTTTGTGGTTTGGAACTTTTAAGACTTCACGTTAGTTTTTGTATGGACTCCTATGTTTGGGATATGCATTTTATTTGAAGAACAACATATGACCCTCAGGAACAAAATTTAGGTTCTGGGCGTCAAAGATTATGCTTCCTGAAAAGCACTACTTCATGGGCTGATAGTTATGTGCCTTTCACGTGAAAATTTCCACTGCTGCTGAAAAAGAATGCATATTTACTAGAGGAAATGTCACTTGACATGATGCACAGGTGATATGAGAAAAAATGTGCATTTGTGTAAAGAAACAAACATTCCCAAATATGCCTGCCTCATTTGCGCTTCCTTAAGGGCAAAACACCCTTTTGGGAAACAGACCTTTCCTAGTAGCATTTTCAGTAATTCTCAGTCCTCCTCACATTTGGCTTTGACTAAATTCAGAGTCTTCTTGTCAATTAAAAATGATACATTTAGCTTCTTGCAGGCAGAAAAATGATCAGCCTGTGTCAACCACGTGATGACCTAAGATTTCAGCTGCACTGGAATCATCCTGAAAATTTGATCTGGTATACCCTGTGAAATGACCATCATCCTGGGAAAGTCTGGGAGGTCGCATGCAATATGCAGGTATTCCGAGGTGTCATTAGCTTTCAGAATGTTACAGCAGCAACGTTTCTCTGGTTTTTCCTTCCTTCCTTGCTCTTCGTGAAAATGACCAACTACATTCACCTCTGTCTACCCTCTGTCCAGGAAAATCCAAGACCAAGCTCAAGACAGATGTTTGTCCTTTTAGCTTTATTTTTAGAGGCGCATTGTCTGGGAGTGACATCCATTTACTGGTTATTCATTTTGCTTTCTGCTTCAGGGGTGTTGATAAAGAGTGTGGATCTAAATAATTGCTTCCCCTCAGCCATCTCACAGAAGGTGTCCTGGTGCATTTTATATCCTGAGGGCAAATGAAAATTATGTGTTCTGCTTGGCAATTATTTTCTATGTCGATGCTCCTTTTTCAGCATGTGAATGAGAGGCCGAGTGTTTATTATCTAGAGGTAGTGGTGGGGCAGATATCAGGGTAGATGTGGAGGGGGGTGAGAGATTCCTACCTCTCCAATTCCAGCTGTAATTTCTTTTAAACAGATACTCTGATTTTACATATAAAAAACAAGAGAAGCTCTTTACATAACCAGATTGACTCCTTTTCTCAGATATTTTCCCAAATAGAATTTTTACTAAGATGGGCTTAACTAATGATGGAAAGAATGTAATCCGTCTGTGAAAAACTCTTAATCTTCATGGAAAAAAATCAGATACATAGGGGCTTTGTAAATTTCATTTACTTCTGCTTCACTTCCTTTCATTCAAAAAATAATTGATTGCATGTGCATGAGAGAGAACCCAACCAGACAGTTTGTTTTTCCACCAAATGCATCATACACTGTCGGTGCCTGCAAGTGATGGGATAGGGAAGTCATGGAAAAAATGAGGCTGTCCCTTTTGGTAACTTTTTGTTGATGAACAGAGTCTAGTGAATAACCATGTTGATAAGGAAAGTAACAAACAATATTTTTGAGTGCTTACTATGTGCAAGGTTGTTGAGGGAAGCTCTTTATTTGCATTTGGTCATTTAGCTGACCCAACAATCATACAAAGGAGCTGCGTTATTGTCTTATGCCTGCAACAAAACTCCAAATTTCACCTCTCAACAACGATTCTTCCTTAGGAGTTCCCCATCTCAGTAAACGGTAATGCCAGTTACTAATTTGCTCTGATCTCAAACTTGAAAATGAGTCATCGTTGGTTTATCTGTTTCCCATTGCCCCTTACCCCTACCCCAGTTTGGCAACAAATTATCCCTGGCTTCTTTGATGTGATTCTTGCTTATCCCTCAGATCTCACCTTCCCATCACTCTTTTCACTTCGCCAGCTACACTGGCTATTCTGTTCCTTAAATCAGTCATGCTTGTTAGAAATCCATATTTAACGTATCTCATTAAGCTCTTCCTTTTTTGTTCAAATAATCTTAGCTTAAGCGCTATCATCTCCAGCTTGGAATATGGAAAATCTCCTGATTTGTCTGCATGATTTCTTTCTGATTCCTTTATAAAGATCCAGCAGACGAATGTGCCTTGAATCATGAATCTAATCACATCATCCCACTGCCTTAAGCCTACAATGGCTTTGCATTGCTCTTGGAAGAGACACACACCTCCTAACTTAGCCTTTGTGATCTGATGGCTGCCTGCCTATCAGATCTCTCCCCATTACTGTCCCCTTTCCTCACTATGTCCCAGCTTTGCCAGCCTTTCGTCCCTCTATCTTGAACATATCCCTATTGTTTCTACCTCAGAGCTTTGTACATTGTTTCTTTTCCTGGGAAAAAAACTTCCCCAGTCTTCATATGATTGATTGGCTATGCATCACAGTCATAATTTTACACTTTAAGTGAAAAATAAATAGTAATCAACAAGGAATAACATGCTATCAATTCACTCCACCGCTATTAAGGAACACGGGGACTTGGGTTTGGGAGGAGTTTGAATGACAGATGAAATAGCAGATTTGGAAGCCAGCGACTGTAGACTTTGTATATTGGAGTTAGGCTGAGACCAAGTGTGCAAGAACCTCTTTGGGACACAGAATGTGCATCTTTCTCTGATTTCACCACAAGCATTGTAAACAAATTAAATATGTATGTATTCATATTGCCTCACCTAATTTGTCTGATGCCGACACTGCATGGAAGAACATTCTGGAGGGTGCAAATTGGCAAGTCAATGGAATAGATGAATCATCTCTACTGATAAGGAAGCTGAGGCATAGAGAGGTCTTTTCAGGACTACTTACTGTGAAAGTTAAGGCGCAGAGGCAGAACTTAAACCTAGAATGGGCTTCAAAGGACTTGCTGTTCCTCTAATGATGTGCTGGCCGTGTCATTCTCACACCATCTCTATTCTGCAGCATTTGACTGGAATCACATCATTTAGCACATGATTCAATGTACTCTTTCCTAATGTTTCATGTGTGTTTTATGACATTTCATGTATGTTGTCATGATATTTTAACTCATCAATACATTTACAAGCTTGTGAGTCCAAAGAACAGTCTTTCACAGTTTTTGGCACACAGAAAGCCTTCTATAAACTTTTGCTACTTAGGGAATTATATTTCTCTTATATATTTAGAGACAATCAGCCAAGTTGTTATTAAATCCTCACTGTATATACTGCTATTTCATATGCAAAGGATACTATTGAAAATAGAGTTCTTAGGACACAAAGTTCAATTGAAAGAGAATGAATATTGAATTTCTCGGAATGAACATTTATACTGTGATGGTATGTTAAGTGTCAACCTGATTGGATTAAGGGATGCAAAGTATGTATCCTGGCTGTGTGTGGGAGGGTGTTGCCAAGTGAGATTAACATTTGAGTCAGTGGACTGGGAGAAGCAGACCCACCCTCAATCTGGGTGGACACCATCCAATCAGCTGCCAGGGTGGCTAGGATCTGGGTGGACACCATCCAATCAGCTGCCAGCGTGGCTAGGATCTGGGTGGGCACCATCCAATCAGCTGCCAGCATGCCTGCCTTACAGGCAGGGGAAGATGGAAGAGCAGACTTGCTGAGTCTTCCAGCCTTCATATTTCTCCCATGCTAGATGCTTCCTGCCCTCGAATGTCAGACTCCATGTTCTTCAGTTTTTGGACTCTTGGACTTACACCAGTCGTTTGCCAGGGGCTCTCGGGCCTTTGGCCACAGACTTAAGGCTGCACTGTTGGCTTTCCTACTTTTGAGGTTTTGGGGGACTGATCCACCATTGGCTTCCTTGCTCCTCAACTCGCAGACTCCCCACTGTGGGACTTCACCTGTTATCCTGTGAGTGAATTCTCCTTGATAAACTCCGTTTTGTATACACATATATCCTGTTAGTTCTGTCCCTCTAGAGAACCCTGAATAATACATATACAATATACATACACACATACATTCGTCCACTCTACTCTCAGATCCTTCATAAGAAGTTTTCTTAATGGAATCAGAATAAATCATAATTCATGTTACTACCTTTTTCAACTGGATGGGAAGCAGTTTAAAACAGAGTATAGCATTGGAATTACAGTGGGAGATAGAGCAATTGGACTCCATTATCCAAACTCAAAAAGTCTTCCTAGACTCATGCTGCTGGGTTGTCTCAGATAACTGCTCGTCTCAAATAACCTGTGATAAGAAACTTTTTCTAATCATACTCAGTGAAGCTGTCTTGTCCGCACTGTCAACAGGTGACTGGGTGATGGATTATACAGTCAATGATTTATTTTAACCAAATAGTCATTTACTCATTTACTAATATATTCATTAAATATTTATGAAGTTCGTATACTCCTGTTTTGGCCATGGAAAATTTTGAAGTGGACATAGTAGAAAATTCCTAGGCCCTAAAACATAAGTATAAATAAGGGAAGTTTGACCCAGTGCTGACGTGGTAAGTATTTTTATGTTAGGGAACTTGGTACTTAAGTTGGATGGGGCTCACCCATTTGAGCTGCAAAACTGATTTCTTATATAGTGGTAAGCAATTTTTCTGGATGCTGACATGGCTGTGGCTATGAAACGCAGCAAAGCTCCACGTCTCAACTTTCCTGACATAGTAAATGTCTCACTTTGGAGGTCTGTCAATACCACCAACTCTGGGCATACTATTGTAAGCTTCAAAGAGAATCAGTGGGAGCTGCATTTGTTCCGAGCACCCCTGCCTGATTTATATTTTATGCAATGCTCATTAGCTGCTTTGGGAGTAAAACAAAGAAAAAGTAACCTTGAACTGAATCCACATTGCTATTCTCTCCCATCCTGTAATCTGAAACAGTCCTCTTAGGTTGACTCTTTTCTATGTACTGGGAATGCAAAGATCACCTAGCAGGAGTCCCTTCCCTTAAGAAATCTTGAGATATTGATAAATTAAACACACACACACTCATCCACACGTACATAAAGATACATATAAGATGTCATGAGAGCACTGAGGAGAGAGTAACTTATTCTCTTAGGGTTGGGTAGGGGGAAGAATAGAAAAGAAGAAAGGGCTTTTGAGAATCTTCTGGGCCTGGGTCTCGAAGATTGGTAAGAAATTCTTCTGACTGTCTAGGAATGAATGACACCCCAGGCAGAGGAAATAGGTCGTGAAAGACAGAGACTTACAGGGTATAACATGTTCAACCTGTAGTTGTAAAATGTTAATTGATACCCAGGAAAAATGAAGTCCTACAGGAAGAAAGAAGGCAGTTATTATGAACTCATAAGAAGAATTCTTGGAAACACCAACATTCAGGGAGATGAGAAGCCTGAAAAACATGGAAAAGGAGCATTCCACAGGTGTGGGGAGAACCAGCAAAAGGCAATATTGAAGGATCCCAGGAAGGAGACATTGAGTGGAAGGCGCCCATTGCGTTGACACTGAGATGATCACTAGGTTTCTTGGCAGGATGGCAAGGTCATAGTTCAGGAAGTTAATGAGGGCTGGGAGAAGAGAAAGTGCAGATACTGATGTAGGCTCTTTGCTATAGTTTGCATAGTTGATGCTCCTAAACTCATGTTGATATTTGATCACCGACGTTGGATGTGGGACCTAACGGGAGGTGTTTGGGTCATGGGAGTGGAAGCCTTATGAATGGTGTGGTGTCATTCTCATGGTAATGAGTGAGTTCTTGCTCTATTTGTTCCTGTGAGTACCAGTTGTGGAAAAGAGCCTGGCACCTCCCCCACCGCTTGCTTCCTTTCTCACCACGTGATCTCAGTACATGCTGGCTTTGTTTCACCTTCCACTATGAATGGGGGCAGCCTAAGCTCCTCGTTGGAAGCAGATGCTGGTGCCATGTTTCTTGTACAGCCTGCAGAACTGTGATCCAAATAAACCTATTTTCTTTATAAAGTGTCCAGTCTTAGATAGTCCTTTAGAGCAATGCAAATGGACTAAGGCGTTATTCTTACAGGAGGCTACTCTTGCACAAGAAGTCCCCCAAAAAGAGAAGGATGGGACGATACCTAGAAAGGATGCATACAACATATGTCATTTACATTTAAAGAATTCCTGCCAGGAGGAAGTCAGAAAGGAGGGCAAAGTTAAAGATAAATGTAAAAAAGAAGTTGATTACCGGGGGAACACCAGGGCAGCACCAAGGTTTGGGAGAGGACTGAGCTGGAGGGGAGGGGAGTGAGGCTCTAAGACAGGACTGAAGGAGGCAAACACAGGGGAAGAAGGAAACAGAAGATGCTGAGGGTCCTGGCTTGCTGGCAGCTATTTTATGTGACAAGTAGGAGGAATAAGGATCATGTTAAGAATCCCAGACATCGGAAACAAATGGGGAGAGACTTCTGAAGGAAGAACGGCATTGAAATAAGGCTAATTCTGGCCCTGGAGATGAACAAGATTTTGTAGCTTGCAAGCGAGGAAGAAGGAAGACCAAAGGATCCCCTCTCCTGACAAATGAACCTCTACTTTCCAGGGAAGAAAAGCAGAGTCTGAACTGACTTTGCCAGTTGGACTATTTTCTGACAAATCTGAGTACCTTTGGTGAATGAATGTAATTACAGGGACAAAGGAAAACAAAAGGCACACAAAAGCTTATTTTTACCTATCCAGCAAAGCTTCGGTAGATTTGTTTTTGATTCTACATATTTACTTCCCATTGCAACAGATATTCATGAAAGGCAGTGATACCAGGATAACAGCAAATTTAAAAAGATGAAGTATCTTTCCCTTAATTAATGCCTACAAAGATATTTAATGATGAAAAGTGTCATTAACTGCCAAGTATTATTAATTATTTTTGCAGCAAGAGGCATAGAGCCCTCATTATATTATATACTGTTTTAAATATTATAAAATATTTACAAAATAAGCTTTAAAAATTGTAAACAAGCCTAGTAAAAAGGCATTTTCTTTTCTAGGTGACATAAAGATCAAAACTCAAAGGAAAACTCATTTGTGTCATACATGAGGTGACTTTAATATATATCCCAAAGATTCCTGGTGCTCTGTTCTTTTTCTGTATTCCTTGTATGTCTGCGATTTGCATAAAGTGAAGCAAGTTTCTACTTACCCTTTGGCGCAAATGTTAATCCTGTCTTCTGGCAAACACACAGCTGGGATCCCACCTGTCTCAACTTTGTCTGCTCACCTTCTCTGAGGCTGTTCCCTGTGAACTGGGGTTCTGAACCAGCTTCTGAAATTCCCTGGTATTAGTAGAGAAAAATCTCAGAACCATTTATAATCTCTGGGTCAGGTCTATTTTAACGTCAATCTCCATTGCAGTTCCAGGTTGGTCTGTACTTAACAGCTCAACACTTATTTAATTGAACACTTATTTTATGCCATGCATTGTGCAAGCTCCTGCTCTCAAGTTCTATGTTGTTGACCAAACAACTTTACTTCCCTCGTTACTATTTAATTGTAGGCTATACTTTATATTTTCTTGTGAGAGAGGGTCAAAGTAGAGATCAGCTGACAGGAGAAAATTTTGAACTTTTCATTTTTTTCTCTCTTTAATTTTTTTTTTTTAATTTTAATAGAATTTTGGGAAACAGGTGGTGTTTGGTCACATGAATAAGTTCCTTAGTGGTGATTTCTAAGATTTTGGTGCACCCATCACCCAAGCAGTGTAGGCTCTACTCAATGAGTAGCCTTTTATCCCACTCTTCTCCCTGAGTCCCCAAAGTCCATTGTATCATTCTTATGCCTTTGCATCCTCATAGCTCAGCTCCCAATTAGGAGTGAGAACATGTGATGTTTGGTTTTCCATTCCTCAGTTGCTTCGCTTCAAATAATAGTCTCCAGTTCCAACCAGGTTGAACTTTTCATTTTTAATGTTTCTCTGAATGCCTATCAACTCTAACCATTTATGGAATTAACTTGGCTACTCAAGGGATCAGATGTGTTCCTGGGGTTGCATCCCCACTATTCCTGAATTTAGCTTCCTGGCTGGCTGGTTGTTTGCTTGGATTCCACCCAGTGCAGATGGCAGCATCTCTACATCAGAGGCGGATGACACATGGTTTCCTGATCCTCCCTCAAGTTGCAGCTTTGCTTCTAAGAGCTGATTTCCTGGGAGTCCAAATAATTATGCTTCACCTGTGCTGTGCACTCCTTAATTGCATTATTTTCTTAATTATACTGGATGACAAAGTTATCAAAATTCAACATGCTCAAAACCAAAATAAAATCTGGGAGCAAAATGTCTCTTGCTGTTTCATCACAGTAATTTACAAAGAGGACACTTCACACATTTCCAGGAGGGGAAGTAACTAGACCCATGGTTAAAGCCACTCTGAGAGTTGGCTACTTTGGTAACTAAATGGTGAAAGTTTTAGAAATACTACAGATTCTTTTACGTATTTGTGAGTGTAACCAAGGAATAACACCACATGAAGGCAGGGTGGCAGGCAAGCGTCAAGTGATGGAGAAGACATTCACAGTAATGGTGCTTAGTTAAGCTGAAGGCAATTTCCATTTTGTAAAAATTGTTCCTTCCTCTTCCTCATCTCCCTTCCCTTACTCTTTCTCTTTCTCTTCTTCCATCCTCCTCTTCCATCTTCCTCTGTTTTTCTTCTTTCATTTCCTTCTTTTCCCTCCTTTCTCTCCTTCTCTTTCGTTTGTGCTTTACCTCTTTCTTTTCTGCTTCCCTCCTTCTATTTTCCCATCCTCATATGCACTCAGTCAACATTTCTTGACTTGATGAATGTGAAAGCTTTGGTTTATGTACCAGGTATGGTTTAGAGATATATTTAAGTACACTGATGTTTTGATCAAAGATGCTGGCGTCTACTTCTGCTTTGATTGTATCTAGAGTTTCACTGGGACTTGCTCATGTCTGGACTCTCTGGTATTAACAGGAAGAGTTTCACTTCGAACATATAAGTAAATTTTCATTCAAAAAGGTACAATATAATATGGCGAGAGTCCTTACTATTTTCCAAGTGAAGCAGTTTTTCTACTCATGATTTGCTGGGAGTTCTTACTGTCCAGGCAACCCTCAGAAACCTGACTCTAATTGACAGCTCTCTTTACTCTAATTTTTTCTTACATATCCCACCACTTGACGGTGACCAAACCTGCCCGAAAATTTCTCAGTACAGGAAATGGCTGTGTCTGCCTCAACTGATGAGTTACCAGAACTGACTTTACATACAGGCAGCATGGAAGTATGATTTGAATAACATGATAAAAGAGACATTGGGGCCCCATTCTGTCTCTCACTGCTAATTCCCCTTCCAAAATGTCTGAAATACCACTGGAAAAATTCTACTTTGGGGTCCCTCTCTCCAAGTAAGTCTAGGTGAAATTGCCTGACTGAGTAACTCTTACAAGGACAACAGGGGCTCATTACCTTCTTTTCTCTCCAGACACCAGGCAATTCCTAGCTTCTTATATAAGACGTGAAATTGAGGGAAAAAAAAAACAATACCAAGTTGCATCAGGAGGCACTAAGGGCAAACTTTACCAGCTTTACAGCTTGGGGCAGGTGGGCTGTTAGCTGGAATGCCGTCTGGGTATTAACGATCTTGCCCATTGGAAAGAGCTTCTGTTTAATGCTTTGGTAAGAGGAAGCACCAAAATCACTATCTTAGTGCTTTCAGGTCAGGGTATTTCCAGGCTTGTGACATTAGGGTGCAGTTCTCTGCAAAATATTGCTGTTTTAAGCTGTCTGCATATGAGATTATATATTACAACAGGGAGCTTTTTTGGCTTACGATCTTTTGTAAGACACCAAGCATGAAAGATACTTACTTCATCAGGGTGAGTGAGCCGTTTAGTGCCACTTAATATCTTATCCCTGTGGCTCACCATAGAAACCCAGCCTGGATATTTTACTGCCTTCTGTACAGATATATTGAAATGAGATGCTCATCACCACAGGTGTCTCGCCCCTGCACATATCTGTATTCACTCTCTGAGCTGGAGTTGTCTTCCTAACTGTAATGTGAGAAGGATTTTCTTTCCAATATCCCCAGATTTATAGGGTTTCTATTTTACATGGCCTTATGCCACATATTTAGCTAGAGTCAGTAAAACAAAAAAAGAGAAAAAAAATCTAGCACCAAGCAAGAAGAAAGGGATTTAAATATAAGCGGATGATTTGTAAGGTGGAAAGAAAAGTGGAACTACCTTGTTGCTGGTGGTCTAGGTAATGTTTGCACAAATGTCTGTTTCTGTGGATTGAAGCGATTGCTCATTTGCACTGAGAAAAGGTGCTTTAGCTTAATTTTGGAAACTTCAATACTGCAATGTGCTAAATTTTAATTATTTCACTTCCTGCTTGGTATATTAATGTTGCGATTACCCTTGAAAGTGTATTACGATGATGATTTATGCAAAATCCAGTCAGCTCCACAGTTCCATCAGTTTCAATTAAAACAAGCCGCAGAGGAGGTGTGCTGAGGCCCTGGTGCCTGTGATCACCATTGCTCTCGTGAGCAGGTAGTCTGTTTACTTAAAGCATTACCTTTGTTTATTGTTTTGGAACCATCTCTTCCACGGCATCACTCACCACTGAGAGAGGAAATTGTAGAGATTTAGTCTGCTGGCCTTGGATTCAATCTGAAACCATCCAGGGAAATGTACTTCATCTGTATTTCTCTGCTGATATAGGATATTTTGGGCCAACCTTCCCTTTTTTGAACTGTTCAAGGGCTGAACTGGCCAAAAGAAACTAGTGAGCAGTTAGCATTTTCTGATTTCAATGAACGGCATTTGGTCAGTCTCCGGGCACTGCGGTCATCTGGAGTTAATCATAAAGTATGTGCGTTCTCTAAAATGAAGCCCTGGCCTCGGAGCTCATTTATCTCAATGACTTCAACTATCGAGAGGTCATCGGGTTTTTTACAGTGCGTCCCCAGTACCCAGTTGCTGTAATTACTAATTTGGCTGCACAGTTATTGAAATCTCCTCTCTACCTGGCAGCCCTTCCTAAATCTAGTCCAAACGGTGTCGCTGAGTTTGCCTGCCAGGTCCAGGAGTGGCTCTTCTCTCTGAGCACCAGAGAGACAGGCAGCCAAGCCTGATTTCAATGGCAGTTCCATTTTAATCACATTTGGAAATTCTTGACTACAGGCTGCCCATTTATAAAGTCCAAGGAGCCCATACCTGCCAAGTGAGAGCACTCTGGACAGCTTGCCAGGAGCAGAACCCGATTCCTGGCAAAGAAAGAAAAATGCATCTGCTGTCCTCTTTTTTCCATGGAGACACAAGGCTGGGATGGAATTGTAGGATCGTGGAGCTGGGAGACGGAGGGCTCCCCACGGCTCATGCATGGTCTGCAATGGACTCATCTTTCTAAATTCATCCCTGCGCTCTCACTTTCCTTCGTCTATACTGAGAAAATGCATTTGAAGGTCCCAAGAGCCTTCCTACCACACGGCCTTTGCCCTGGCTGCTCTCTCCATCTCAAAAGCTTTGCTCCTATGTTTTGAACAGTCAGATTTGTTTGTTTGTTGTCATATTTTAGGTCTAATATCATTTGGTTGTGTGTCCCCACCCAAATTTCATCTCAAATTGTAATCCTCATAATCTCCACATGTTGAGAGAGGACCAGACAGGAGGTGATTGGATCATGGAGGTGGTTTGCCCCATGCTGTTGTGATAGTGAGTTCTCACAAGATCTGATGGTTTTATAAGGCAGTTTTCCCTGCTCTTGCTTGCTCCCTCTTGCCTGCTGCCATGTAAGCTGTGCCTGCTTACCCTTCCACTATGCTTGTAAGTTTCCTGAGGCCTCCCCAGACATGCAAAACTGTGAGTCAATTAAACCTCCTTCCTTTATAAATCACCTAGTTTGGGGCAGTTATTTATAGCAGCGTGAGAATGAACTAATACGGTAAATTGATATATAAAGATACTTGAAAATGTGGAAGTGACTTTGGAACTGGGTAACAGGCAGAGGCTGGACAGTTTGGCGGGCTCAGAAGACAGGAGTATGAGGGAGAACTTGGAACTTCTTAGAGTATTTTTGAATGGTTTTCACCAAAATGCTGGTAATGATGTATACAATGAAATCCAAGCTGAGGTGGTCTCAGATGGAGGTGAGACATTTCTTGGGAACTGGAGCAAAGGTCACTTTTGCTACACCTTAGAAAAGAGACTGGGTGGCACTAGAAATCTGTGGAACTTTGAACTTGAGACGGATGACTTAGGGTATCTGGCAGAATAAATTTCTAAGCACCAAAGCATTCAAGAGTTTACCTGGTTGATTTTGAAAGTGTTCAGTCTTATACATTGACAAAGAGACGGTTTGAAATTGAAACTTAAGTTTAAAAAGGAAGCAGTGTAAAAGTTGGGAAAATGTGCAGCGTGACCATGTAGTCAAAAGGAAAATCCCATTTTCTGAGGAGCAATTCAAGCCCGTTGCAGAAATTTGCATGAGTAACGAGGAGCCAAATGTTAAGAGCCAAGATAATGGGGAAAATGTCTCCAGGGCATGCCAGAGGTCTTCATGGTAGCCCCTCCTGTCACAGGCCCAGAAGCCTAGGAGGGACAGAACAAATGGTTTTATGGGCAAGGCCCAAGGCCCACTGCTCTGTGCAGCCTCGGGACATGGCGTCCTGCATTCCATGGCTAAAAGGGGTCAAAATACAGTTCAGGCCATTGCTTCAGAGGGTGCAAACTCCAAGCCTTCGCAGCTTCCAGGGAGTGTTGGGCTCATGGTTGCACAGAAGTCAAGAATTGAGGTTTGGGAACCTCTGCCTACATTTTAGAGGATGTATGGACATGTCTGGATGTCTAGGCAGAAATTTGCTCTAGGAGTGGAGCACTCATGGAGATCCTCTGCTAGGGCAGTGTGGACGGCAGTGTGCATTGGAGCTCCCACACAGAGTCCCCATTGGGGTACAGCCTAGTAGATCTGTGAGAAGAGGCTCATTGTCCTCAGACCCCAGAATGATAGATCCACCAACAGTTTTCGTTGTGCACCTGTAAAAGCCACAAACACTCAACACCAGCCATGAAAGCAGCCTGGACAGTAGGCTGTAGCCTGCAAAACCACACGGGGAGAAATGCCCAAGGCTGTGGGAACCAATTCTTTGTGTCAATGTTCCCTGGATGTGAGACATGGAGTCAAAGGAGATCATTTTAGAGCTTTAAAATTTAATGAATGCCCTGCTTGATTTTGGCCAGACATGGGACCTGTAGCCCCTTTGTTTTGGCCAGTTTCTCCCATTTGAAGTGTGAATATTTATCCAGTGCCTGTACCTTCATTCTATCTTGCAAGTCACTACTTTATTTTTTATTTTACAGGCTCATAGGTGGAAGGAACTTGACTTGTCGCAGATGAGACGTTGAAGTTGGGCTTTTGAGTTCATGCTGGAATGAGTAAGACTTTGGGGGACTGTTGGGAAGGCATGGGTGTGTTTTGAAATGTTAAGACATGAGATTGGGGAGGCATCAGGGACAGAATGATATGGTTTGGCTCTGCATCCCCACTCAAATCTCATCTCTTTATAATCCCCATAATCCCCACATGTCAAGGGAGGGACTAGTTGGGAGGTGGTTGGATCATGGGGATGGTTTCCCCGTATTGTTCTTGTGATAGTAAGTGAATTTTCATTAATTTGATGGTTTTATACGGCAGTTTTCTCTGCTCTTGCTGGCTCTCTCTTGCTTGCCACCATGTAAGATGTGCCTGCTTCCCTTTTCACTATGATTGTAAGTTTCTGGAGGTCTCCCTAGTCATGTGGAACTGTGAGTCAATTAAACTTCTTTTCTTTATAAATTACCCAGTCTTGGATATGTCTTCATAGCAGTGTGAAGAAATGACTGTTACAAGATTTGTGCTCAAATGTTTCTTCCTTAGAGGCCTGTTATCACCATAATATTCTCTACCACTAATTGTTTATTTCCTGATGGTATATACTTTGGTTTGCAAGTTTACCTCTGTGCTGTCTGAGCCTCCTGCTACAGTGTGGAGGAAGCTTTCAGGAAGGCTCATTTGCCATGATGTGTCCAGCACTGAGCACACAGCTGGGATGATAGTGTTACCATTTTTGTTCCCTATGTTCAGGAAAGTGGTCGCCTATGTTTCAATCTCGTTATAAGTTCCATTCCTACTCATTCAGTAGGCATTAATTTATTTATTTATCATGATATGAATGATTGACTAAAAGGCACTTTTCAGACAGATTCTGATTGATACTTCTTATGGAAGGCAAGGGCAGCTTGGTGTGCTCTGTGTTAACTTGGATCTGAGATCTACTAGGCTCATATCAGGGATTAGCATTTGTTCTCAAAAAGAAGAGACGTGTGGTTAGTTAGCATGATAATGGTTAAAGCATCTGTCACCGCTTCCGTGGACAAGCTGTCATGCTGTATTCTGGTGAGTACATCCCTCCACCTTGGGATAATGAGGCCAGAAAAGCCACTGGCAAGTGGAATTGACATATTAGGTTCACCACACTCACTCTCCAAATGGTAACCTGTGTTATCCCTACATTTGTTTCTCATAATTGCCTCTTTTGTTAAAATTTAATTGCAATACGATCAGTTTTGTCCTTTTCTTCACCTATCAATACTGGTACAATTTCCTTCTGTCTTTCCAGCCCAACTCTTGAAACAATGCACACTTTCTGTGACATGCACACCAGTAATGTTGACTTCTCCTTGTCTCTCTTTTCTTATTCTATTCTTCACTGTAGCAAACAGTCAGGCCATCACTGAAGCTCTCTGCCCTTAGCCACAGACAAGGAAGTCACATTCTACTTATCTTTAGTGCCCCTTCCTCTGCCTCCCACTGGCCTGACCTGAAACCCCATTACTGTATATCTATTAGCAGCATCACCTAAACAAAGGGACAATGCTTGAGAACTATAGAGGGGCTAAGGACACCGTTTTTGTCATCAGGTAGATGCTGCAGTCCCGGTTCTCCCGCCTTCTGGCTTTGTAAGCTGATGCAGGTCAAAAGTGTTTTTTGATTTCCAGTGAGATGGAAATAATTAAAACCTCATGGTTATTAATTGTAAGAATTAAATAGACAATATATAATAAACATTTATACATAAACCATTTATAATAAACCATTAGCATAGCTCTGACATATATGATATAGAAAAAAATGGCTATATCTCTAGAAGAGTGTAGGGAAGTTATTCACCCTCAATTAACCAAAGCCTAAATGTACACCATTAGCAATTTTCTTCTTTGGAATAAGCATTCCTATTTGTGGTCCTTCATAAAATAAATATACTCTCGGGACATTGTATTCATCAAGGTTCTGACAGAAAGCAGATGGCGTGTTCCAAACATTTTCACTAGAAATATTTTAATAAAATATGCTAACGGAATTGAAGGAACTCATCAGGAATGGAGAGGCACCCAGGACACCCAACAGCAAGAACTCATACTCCCCTTTGGAAGTAACAGGGTTCAATTTGAATAGAGTTAATAATAGAGAATGCAACTTCAGTTCATTGTTTGAGCCCCTACCCTGTGTCAAGTCAGGCACTAGGCTATTTGATGGTCCTAAAAGAGCTTGCAGGTAAGTTGTGGGGAGAGAACACACAAGCTACTAACTGTGCAGTAGCCCTCAGACTTCAGCCTGCAGCTGAATCAGGCGCAGGACTTGTTGTTTTTTTTTTTTTTCTTTTTTAGAAAGTGATTTATTTAGAGAGAGAGAGAAAAGCAAGAGAAGGAGAGAGAAAGAAACAGCTAACTCTCACACTGAGTGAGAGAATCCAGAAAGACGGAATGCAGGAGAGGAAAGCAGCTTCCACACTGGGTGGAAGGGCATAGAGAGAGATGGAGTTTAGGAGGAGAAGACAGGCTTCCACGAAGGGAGTGTTTGTGGAAGGGGATCCAAACAGGGAGTCCCCAGGACTTGTTAAAAGACATACTGCTGGGCCCCAGTCCCTGGGTTTCTGATTCGGTAGATATGGAGTATGACCTGAGAGTTTGCACTTCCATGTCGCCAGGTGATTCTGATGCTGCTGGACCAGGAACACAATTTGAGGAACCATTAAATTATGACAGTATAACAAGACATTTAATATGACTGTCCCTATAGCTTCCAGGGAAGAGTCACAAATTTGAAGAGAAATAGGTGGCAGACCATTTATGCAGAAGAGGCTAAAGGCGTGTAAAGCTGGCTTTGTATCTTAGCTCACTATCTTCTGCAAGGTTGTTTTAGTTAGCTTAGGGAATGGATCGGAGAAGCCCACAGTAAAGCCTACTTTAGGGAGAGATAGCATGGGGAGAAATGCCAGATATAGGTGATGGGGAGGAAGGCAGCAAATCACACTGCCATGTGTGTACCTATGCAACAATCTTGCATGTTCTTCACATGTACCCTAAAACCTAAAATGCAATAAAAAAATAATTTTTTTTTTGAAAAAGAGAGAGAATCAGCAAGTACCTTGGCCAAGAGAAGAAATTTAGCCAGTTTTCAAAAAATCTACCTGATAGCTGTGCCCTGGAGTTTGGAGGAGGTAGGAACTGATGCTCTGACTCAGGTCTGGAAAATTTAAAGGTATTAGGCTGTCTAGAGAGTTCTAAGTAAAGGTTGTGTTTAGAACAGCCTAGATTTCCAGGGCTTGCTGAGGCAAAGACGGGTGAGATTCCCATGGGTCAAATGAACCTGCAAAAGGCCGCTAGCCTGAAATTATCTTTAAAAAATATTCTGGGCCGGGCGCGGTGGCTCACACCTGTAATCCCAGCACTTTGGGAGGCCGAGGCGGGTGGATCACGAGGTCAAGAGATCGAGACCATCCTGGTCAACATGGTGAAACCCCGTCTCTACTAAAAAATACAAAAAATTAGCTGGGCATGGTGGCTCGTGCCTGTAATCCCAGCTACTCAGGAGGCTGAGGCAGGAGAATTGCCTGAACCCAGGAGGCGGAGGTTGCGGTGAGCCAAGATCGCACCATTGCACTCCAGCCTGGAAAACAAGAGGGAAACTCCGCCGAAAAAAAAAAAAAAAAAAAGATTCTGTCAGATTGCAAGCCAAGATATAAAGTAGTTATCCATTAATATATGTTGACATAAGTAAATAATTGAATAAATTAATGAAAGCATAAATAAATAAATGGATGAGAATAGAGTAATGTCCCACGCTGAAGGATCCCAAATAATTTCCATAGATCTGTCTGAGGTAGAGCATACTTCCTTCTGTTCCTTAGTCTGGGTTGTACACAGTAACTTAATTCTAAAAAGTACAGTCTGAAAAGGAGGAATATAAAGAGTAACTTTCCAGTGGAGAAATCGGACAAAGGCAACCTCGGCCATGTGGTCAAGGTTCACACACACAGTGCTGAGTCATGTGGATGGTGTGCACTCTTGGTGTAATAGGATGGGAATGGCACTTCACCTCTGTGGTCTTCCCTCCCCAAACCCGTAATCCCAGAGCAGCCATGAAAGGACATCATAAGAATCTCAGTTGAGGAACATTCTACCTGATTACTACTCCTCAAAACTGTCAAGGTCATTCAAAACAAGGAAAGTGGCCAGGCAAGGTGCCTCACACCCATAATCCCAGCACTTTGGGAGGCCATGGAGGGATGATCACCTAAGATCAGGAGTTTGAGACCAGCCTGGACAACATGGTGAAATTCCATCTCTACTAAAAATATGTTTTAAAAAATTAGCGGGGCATGGTGGAGTGCACCTGTAATCCCAGCTTCTCGGAGGGCTGAGACAGGAGAATTGCTTAAACCTGGGAGGCAGAGGTTGTGGTGAACTGAGATCACACCACTGCACTCCAGCCTGGGTGTCAGAGCGAGACTCCATCTCAAAAAACAAACAAACAAAACACACACACAGGGAAAGCCTGAGAAACTTTCACGGCCAAGAGGAGGCTGAGGGGACATAACACCTAAAGATAATGTGGTGTCCTCCATGAGATACTGACACAGGAAAAGGACATTAGAAATCTAAAGAAATCTGAATAAAGTATGGACTTTAGCTCATAACAAAGTATCAATATTGGTTAATTAGTTGTACATGAGGACGAATGTAGAGGAAACTAGGCATGGGGTACATGGGAACTCTGCAGGCTTCCTGTATAAAAGGTTTTGTTGTATAAAAGATTCTGTCCAGTTGACCATCCAGTTGTGGAAGGTGACCATGTCCAGCTGGAGAAGACGACCACCAGCAGAGGGAGATTCTCTGGGGCAGATGGCCAGAAGATGGGGGTGGAGGGTAGTCACTCATGGCCAGCTGGAAGAAGTTGAACTTGTTCAGGGAATTACAGTAAGTTGTCCTAGGTGGTAGAGGAGGGGCAGGGTGGCTCTCTGAAGAACCAACCAAATGCCTTCAAGAGAAACAGCCAACATTTGGTCATCTAACAAGCTCAGTTGACCTTGGCCACAGGACACACCACATTGGCCACATTAAGACGATGACCTTTCTCCTATTGCCATGACCTTCATACCCTGTATTCCCAGGCCCAAAGACGGAGGGTCCAAGATGGCAGTTAGCAAGTAAAGGAGTAGGAGGAGTGAGGAAGAGAGAAGAAACTGAGCAACCATGTTCCTGCTTCAGAATTTTAAGACCCCATGTTGCCTGAGCTATATAGAGAAGGGATAAGCATTAGGCTTCATCACAGAATTAATTGTTGACATTAGATCTGTCTAGACTTTTAATTTATGGAAGGCGAGACAATTTCATAATATCTTAGAATGACTAGAAAAGCTATAAAATCTCCTCAAGATTACACAGAGGAATGGAGGAAAAAAACTATATCAATGGACAAGTTTAACAGGCAGTTGTAAACAAAAAATCAAATTACTTCCTGCTTGTATCCTGCTGTGTCCAGCGTGTTCAGATAACTTGTTACAATTCATTGTGCTGTGTTCTACAGAATATATGGGTAAGAGGAGTAAGAAAAATTATAGAAGCATTTAAGCTGGTTTAGAGTTATGAATAGGAGGCTTCCATAAGAAACAGCCACTGAATATGGCTGAAATAAAGCAAAGGAGAGGAATTTCCTGGCCATGTGGGTGCATTCATGCACATATGTGCACACACACACACATGCACTCTCTCTCTCTTTCTCTCTCTCTCTCTCTCTCTCTCTCTCACACACACACACACACACACACCACAGCAGAAGCACAGAAGCGTGGTCAGTATAGGGTCTTGCAGCACTGCAGTGGAGGGAGAACATTCATCATAGCAGGAGAGCCAAGAATATGTTCTTTTCTAAGAAGCGATTTGCCGTAAAGAGTGTACTGAAATTAGTTCAGGAGAAAGTTGAGAAGGACTTGGCATGGAGAAGATGAGGAGATGGATCAAATGGACATTTCTTGAGTAAAATGGATTTGGTCTGGTGATCACATGATGTAGGGTATAAAGGAAAAACAAGATTTAAAGCTAACTCTCAGTTTCCAAGACTAGATATGGTTGGTTAATGATACCAAAAACCGACATAAAGAAAACAAGGAGAATAAGTTGGGCATGGATCAGTGTGTGATTCAGGCTAGTTAGCTCAGTTTCAAGCTTGTATGGGACATGCAGAAAAGCCATTATGTCACTTACAGTGTAAATTAATGTATTAGCAAACTTCTATGATTTCTTGCAAGCCTAGCAAAAATGTGCTTCCCTCTCAAACCTTCTCTAATACCTCTTCTTTCTTATCCTCCTCTGATCCCCCATCTCCCCTCCACTGGGCACAATTGCTTACTCCTTTCTATGTGTAATCAATGCTTTTAATAAACTAATTTAGTACTGAGGTCAATGTTTTATCAGTGGTTTTCATGTCACTCTACCTTGCTAAATAAAGAGGTCCTTGCAATAAAGAGCTAATTTTGAGCCTGGCATACATTAAGTGCTCAATAAATGTTTGTTGAATAAACAAATAAGTGAGCTTCTCTTCCTTGGTGACGAGAAGGCATGCTGAAGCATGAGAACATGAAAAGTGGGAGAGAGAGAGAGAGAGAGAGAGAAAGAAGGATGAGGAGAAGACTCACATGGGTATCACCTTACTCAATACTTGATACCTTTCACAATTGAATGCTGGTTAATACTTGGCAGCTCATGTTAGTGTTATCAACACTGCTCTAGTGGGAAGAGCGTTGATATACCAGAGCACTCAGTGACCTCATCTTGTTTTATGTTACTGCTGCCTCCTGGTTAACCTTGATGAAGACTCATGGGGCTTTGGCCATAGGTCCAATGTGACAGTCCATGGAAGGCTAGAAATAAGGTGTATTCGTTTGTTCTCACACTGCTGATAAAGACATATCCAAGACTGGGAAATTTACAAAAGAAAAAGGTTTAATGGACTTACAGTTCCACATGACTAGGGAAGCCTCACAATCATGGTGGAAGGTGAAAGGCACATCTCACCTGGCAGCAGACAAGAAAGAGAGCTTGTTCAGGGAAACTCCCCTTTTTAAAACTATCAGATCTTATTTGCTATCATGAGAACAGCATGAGAAAGACCCACCCCCATGACTCAGTTATCTCCCACCAGGTCCCTCCTACAACACATGGAAATTGTGGGAGCAATAAGATGAAATTTGGGTGGTGACACAGAACCAAACCATATCACATGGTGTCAACTCTGAAGGCCTTCACGGAGACATAGAGTGTGACAGTGTATTGAAGCTTTGTCTCTCTGAGTCTCAGACAGGTTAGCCTTTCCAAGGTGACTCTCTATATACAAAGTAGAGCCTTGCTGGGTGCCTGGGGACTGATGCAAGCCCAGACCCCTGTGGAGTGCATACCTGACAGTATGCAGTCAATCTGAATGTGTGTGGTGATTATAATTTAGATCAAACCAATGTTTTCTTTCACTCTAAATTCCTGAAGAAGTAAAATGATTTTGTTGAGTAGGATTTTCTAGTTTTAAAGTAGCTAGAAATGAATAATAAGTTTAGCACATCTAGGAGCTATGTTGTAGGAAGTAGACAGATAGTCTTAAGCTTTTAGGTGTTGTAAACTCTTAAGAATGCAAATGTTCATTAATAAATGTACACTTAAGTGGCTGGAGTCTACAGTAAGACCCCAACAGAAATGAAATGAATGACTAAAAGTCACTATATACCTTCAATTATAGTCTCCTCAAGTTCGTCACATTTTTTTTTTACAAAAATTAACAATATATAGCAATGCAGATGTTATTTTAGAATTCATAGGAAATTGATTTCCTATAGCTCCAGGCCTTAATAGATGTAAAAGATTCAAAGCTTATTCGTGATGTGATCAACATGTATTGCTTTGAATAGAGCATTTTGTGCTCTATTTAGGATTTGTATTGTTAGTTATTCACTTTATCCAAAAAGTATGTACTGTTGGGCAAATAGACCAAAAAGTGTACATGTTTATTTTCCACCCAACTTGAAGTACAATTTGAACCAATCTGTTTATGCCCAAACTGTGCTAAAACAACGTAAGAACAGTAATTTTGTACTTGGCATTTCTTGAAACTGCAGGAGGGGAGTGGGGTGGAGCTGCAGTATCAAACCTGGACTGACCTTCAGTCTGATAGACACATATGGGCTTGGAGCTCAAGGCTGCCATTGATGCCTTCGAGTAGAACACCCAATTCTGTCCTCAAAAAGCTTGCATGTGACTACACTGTGGAGAAACAGGCATGCAAAATAAAGAAAATATATGAAGATTCAGGATAATAACACCTTAAAAAAATCTTACGCAAAATATTAGGGCCAACAATTCTACTAACGCCCTATCTCTAATCACTTTTCTTCCCTTTGCTGGTAACAACTTCAGTTTGCTGTGGATAATCAGCCCAGTGGGATTCTCCCCATCAGGGTTAGAGACCCACAATCAGGCCTGGCCTGAATGGAAATTGCCCAGTAATTACAAAATCTCTTAGGACTAAAAATACTAGTTTTCCTTTTTCCACGTTTCACCCCCAGCAGCCCAGCGGGAGGGCTAACCTTTTTGAGAGCCTGCTATGTACCAGGCACTGTGAAAGGCACTTTCCCTCTAACTCCTTTCCCTCCAGTTAAAGCCTGCTTTTTAGAGGAGAACGCAACAAATTTGTGTTGGTGGGAGTAAAAGTTAGTTCAACCATTGTTGAAGATGGTGTGGCGATTTCTCAAGGATCTAGAAATAGAAATATGGTTTGATCCCATTACTGGATATATACCCAAAGGATTATAAGTCGTTCTATTATAAAGACAAATGCGCACGTATGTTCACTGCGGCACTGTTTAAAATAGCAAAGACCTGGAACCAACCCAAATGCCCATCGATGGTAGACTGGATACAAAAAAACGTGGCACATATACACCCCATGGAATACTATGTAGCCATAAGACACTGCATGTTCTCACTCATAAGTGAGTGTTGAAAAATGAGAACACATGGACACAGGGAGGGGAGCATCACACACTGGGGTCTGTTGTGGGGTGGGGGACTAGGGGAGGGATAGCAGGGGGTGGGGGGACAGGGAAGGGATAGCATTAGGAGAAATACCTAAAATAGGTGACGGAGGGATGGATGTAAACCACCATGGCATGTGTATATGTATGTAATAATCCTGCGCAATCTGCACATGTACCCCAGAGCTTAAAGTATTATAAAAAAGGGAAAAAAAAGAAAACAGGAAGAGTCACAGTTTAGGGAAGTTATTACATTTCCATTTTAATATGACTCAACATCGAGCACTCTGGGGAAAACTAAAATCATGTGTGAATGACAAGGTTACCAAGTATATTAAAGGGGGTATGGGTATTAAAATGTTGAGAAATGCTGTCTTGGGCCCATGACCTGATGTCCAGTGACAGCATCACCAGCCCTAGCTCACTGGGGAGAGGCCACCCCCCTCACAAGTTTGTCTTCGCCAGAAGCACATGAGCATTCCTGCACCTGGCCCTGAGTCTTTATCTCATCCCTGTTGTCACTTGTGGGCTCTTTACATTTACAAGTCTTCTGGCTTTCCTCGAAACAGGAAGACTGTACTGTCAGGCTTTGTTCTAGACCCCCATTCCCAGAAATACCCTCATTGGCCACACAAGAGTTGTTCTACTTTCCCGGGCCTTCAAACTTGCTAGACCAGGATTTTAATACGATTGCAAGTCTGTTTATAGTATATACACAGAAATAAAAATATTATTCCCCTTGGTATACACTATCCACTGCGCTTCTCATCCTTAGATTTAACAGTTAGGCTGGCTAGTAACCCTCTGTAATATTTCATAGAGTCTCACTCAAATGAAGCCCAATTTTCCCCTGAAATAAAATTCCATTTTAAGCACTAGAATTTGTATGCCAAATTTGGCCCTTTAAAAATAACAAAATATATAAATTTTTACCACTGAGTTACCGGCTTTGGAAAGGAGAAGGTTAGTAATGAAAAATGTCAAACAAACTGAATACCTAATGCCAATAACGAATGTCATCTCAATAATACATCTTACACATGACAGGATTAGCATGTGAGTCACATCAAAGCTCAGCTCTGAAGGGGGTGAAAGCTTGCTCACTCAGCACCTTTGGTTTCCAGACTATTATCTTGCTTACTTAGTAAATGCAACGTTGTGCAATTTATTTTTTATTGCCTCATTTGTAAGTTTCTCTCTTTCTTCAAACCAAGCTATCTTCAGGGGCTTAGACTGCCTATTACTTTCAGACGTCCATTTTCATAATAGGATAAGAAGATGAGCAGCAAACACTGCAATTTATTGGAGCCAACAAAGAAGACGCCACATGTTCCAAAATTGCCAAGACAAGGATGGATGGAGGGCTGGAGAACAGCAAAAGCTGTTTAGCAGTGAATATTGCCTTCAATGAGATGACCTCGATCAGATTATTAAAAGAAAATGCATTCCTATCAACATTTTTCTCTCATGAAAGATGAGTGTCTTTTTATAACTGATTTGCTCAGATAATATTTTTCTACTCAGATATTATATATGTGTGTATACATATATTCCTTGTGCAAAAATCCTATTCTTCACCCTCTTTTCCATCTCCCTAAGCTTCCTCCATTCTACTGCCATTAATGTGAAAGAACTTGCTCTTGTAAACCAGCAATGAATCACACCGCTCACACAAGGACAAACATGGAGGGACACCTTCTACAAATCTGAAAATCCAGAAATCCAGTTTCATGCTATAGGAAAATAAATAGTGGTAATTAGCAAATCCAGATAAGCTTAAGATCTAACCTATACAGGCAATATTAGGCAAACATCCGGGTACTTGGTTAGCTGACAGCTAATTTTTAAAGTGAAAAGACCATCTCTTACAGCTCTCTGTAAGAGATGGTCTTTTCACTTTAAAAATTAAATCAGATAACAAATTCGGAGTTTTTTTAAAGCTCAACCTATGGTATGCTCAACTTTAGAAGAGACATCAAGAGACGATGATTTTTCTAAGACCTAGAAACTGTTGATGCTTTCAGGAATGAAAATGTGAAGGACAAATGTGTGAAACTCTCCCTGGGTCCTAGGCATTAGCTCATGAACTCTCTCCACGGGCATGCATCTGATAGAGATGGAATAACTCAGTGTGCATCTATAGGTCCTGTCTGCCTATGCAAATGAGGGCCTTGGAAGGCAGCACAGGATTTTCCAAGGTTAAACTCAGTGTTGGTGCCGGTGTCCCGGGAGACAGCCAATGTGTATTGGTCATGAACGTGGGCTCAGGAGGACCCACGCCTCCCTGCTTACTAACTCTGTGACTCTGGGAGTGTTACTTAATGTCTCTGTACTTGTTTTTCTCAACTAAGAAATGGGGATAATAATAGCATAGAGTTTTTGTAAGAATAGTATGAGTTCATGCATGCGGCGCACAGAGCAGCGTCTGCCAAGTCAGAAGCACTTGGTAAAACAAGCTATGATTATTTTAATTATTTCCTTAAGGATGAAAGAAGGCTAAAAATTGCCAGCTCCTAATGGACAACCTTGCATCATCTGCTGCGATTTATGGAAACATGAAGGTTGCTGCATGGTACCCTGGGCACAATGACTTTAGACTCTCGAGCCGGGAAGTTTAAGGGTGATGAAGTTGAGGAGGCTGAGAGGGGCTCCATTATTTTTGCGCTATGCTCTTCTCTGTATGCTTTGATGGCCTTTATTTTTATTTGATTTAAATTCCTCACAACATCTTTCTCCTTAATATGGAATTCAGTGTTGACATGGTTATTGTTAGGCCTGCTGTCCCCCGAGGTGGCTGTGTATTAACTGCCTTTCTCGGCCCCTCTGCCGCTCTCCTTCCAGACTAATGCACTGAGCTCATTTCCTCATTCTTCATTTCTTTCTAGCATGCAGGCATTCTTCCCTGCTGTTCACGAATGATATTCCGCTCTGACAGCCAGCCTCACTACTTCCTCCACATCCTTCATGTAAAAACTCGCCTCATCCAAGAAACCTTTCCAGAATGAAAATGGTACCTTTCAAGGAAGCCAGTGATGAGCTGGAAAACTACCGTCGGATCAGCCCTCCAACCGGCCATCTTCAGCATCATCCCTCACTCTCTTCTCAGTGGCACCTCTTCCTGGGTTATACTTTGCCCACTTTCTCTTTTTCCACTCCCCTTACTAACTTTTCAATGACTCTCTAATTGCTGCTCTATCTGAAATTGTACAGATCCTGATTTTCAAATGAATTATATTTACCTGCATTTTCCATACAGCGGAGTAAACATTGATTTTATTGGCGCATTCATGTAAGTAAATGAAAGACAGCAAACTGACAATATTGTTTTGATCAACGGTTTTCATCATGCTCATAATTTCTCTATGGATCTCCCTCTTATTTCTTTCAATCAACTATATATATGCTGAGTGCCTGTTCTTTTGGGCACTGTTGCTTTTACATTTATCTTGATTAGCTCAACCAAAAAGGAAAGGCAAGGATCAGTAAGTACGTATTGACACATTTGGGCAAGGGAAAACTACAGTAGTTTCTCTCCTTGATTCAACTGTGTTTTGTTTTTCACTCAAACATAGCTTACATCTTGATGATTCCACTCTCTAAAAAAGATGAAGTAAAGAATTTTGAGAAATAAACATTTCAGGGAGGGACAGAAATCAGGCAGATGGTTTGAGAGTGCATAAGTTCAAGAGTGTGTACAATTATGGCACCAGGTCACAGTGACAGGGCAATGAGAGCATATTTCTTTGTAAAATGCAATATACATTAATATTGCATGAGCTATTTTCTCCTCTGTCTGTTTTACTTATTTTCAGAAGTAGCTTTGCAGTGACCTAGTACCCCAGTTACCTTGTTCTTCTAAAGACATTCTCCAGAGACCGAGGCTGTTTTTTGTTTTTTTTTTCAGTGCTTAACTCAGTTAGCTATGTAGCTTGTGTTGAACTCTTGGAAGTCAGAACATGTCTACAAAAATGATCCCAGAGCTGTCAGATTCAGTGATTTGAACACCATGATAATGCCTCCCTGAAGCTGTTCTGCTGATATTGATAAATAATAAAGGAGAAACTAGTACGTTCTAAAACTACTTGTATATTCTAGTTTTAGCGTAAGTGTGGAAAGTGGGGGAGAGAGGGAGAGAGAGAGAGCGGGAGAGAAAGGGAGAAAAAGACAGATCTTTTTCTTTTTACCATCATTTGTTCCCTCCCCAATCAAAGGCCACTGTGGAAATTCTAAGCCCAGCCTTGAAGTTTCTGGAATTTTTGTTTAAATCACTTCCTTTTGAAGGGAGAAGGGATGGAGAATATATAGGAAGACTTTTCATGTAGCATAGGTGCATTCTGCCTAGCAAAGTGCTCTGTAGGGGGTTTCTGATACTAAGAACCTTCAATGTTTTATAGAAAAATATATTTTAATAAATAAAGGATCTAGTAAGTCTTTTGCTTCTGCTAATCAAGTCATCAGGTAAAAAAATATATAGTGATCTGGAGGAGTTTTGTCATGGCCTCCTCCTCTTGGTGATTAGCTGATACCTCTATTATTTTTTAAAGCCATGATATTGAATCCACCTGGAAAAATGTCATAATAAGGTATAAAATTTAGTCACTAAATATGTCATGTGTTTGTACAGCTGCTTCAAATGATGTACTTAATTCGAAATATTCTGATATTTACAGAACTTATCTATTGCAAAGTGCCCCTCTCTTAATATTTAGTGACTGAATTTTATTTTAACTTATCTGGTTTTTAGATTATGCAAAACATCTCAAAGAAAAAATGTGATACATTCAATATAAATAGCCAACTATAGAACAGTTCTAAAATAATTTTTTACGTAATTTTATAATTACATATGAAATCTTTCTCATTTCTCTGAAATTTTCAGTGACACACTGCCCTTCTAAGCTCTCTTCTGTATTACGGATGCTGAAAGTCTGGAAACTCCATTTTTCTGATGCCTTTGGAATAATGTGTGCAAAGGCTCAGGTGCATATTCTTTGTGTAACTGCAGCGGTTTGATGCAATAAGAACACAAAAGGGGAAATAATAATAGCAACACCCATCGTTGTTTCAAGCACTTCATGTGTATTAGCTCCTTTATTCCTTATAAGTCTTCTTTCAACAGACTAGGAAACTATGGCACAAAAATGTTAATGTACTTAAGGCGCCACGTAGAAGATAATAGATGAGTTTTGTTTTATGTTGTCAGAATCAAGAAATACCTTTAAGATGCCATGAAGTGTCTGTGTTGAAGAAACCTATAAAACCATATTAAAGTGAATAATTGAAGACCCAAATAAATATTGTAAATAACAGGCTTCTCTATGGAAAAATAGCAGACTGTAAATGTCAATATGTCCCAAACTAATCTATACATTCAACTAAATCCCAGTCAAAATCTTTTCTGAATTATAAATGATGCTTTACAAAGAAATTATCATAGTGAATTGGAAGACTCATCTGGAAGATAAATTTCACCTGAAAGATAAAATTCTCAAGGATTGCCTTAAAGCTTTTGAAAAAGAGATTTGGATGGTGAGTTTTACTAGAGATACTGAAAAAAATGCCACAGTAATGAAACCAAAGTGGTAAGAACGCAGGAAGGACCAATGAAACAACCGCAGGAGTCTAAAAGTAAGCCCATGCACAAGACCAACATGACATTTCAGGGAAGAAAAGGTGGATTTTCGAAAAATAATGTTGAAACATCATTTTATCCATTATGGGAAAAATAAAGTCACGAACTTATAAATACAAAAAAAGGCCATGTGAAATAAAATGTTTTATCACAAGATTAGAAGAAAATAGTGAAGTTTCTTGTTTGTTTGTTTTATTTTGTAATCTCAAGGTGGAAGTGGAACCTTCTTAAGAATGTGCAAATTCAAGAATCCATACAGGAAAAATTAGCCAATTTGAGTTAACTGCACAAAGAGGAAAAAAAACAACCTTCCATATGATTAAAAATGCCATAATTAACATAAACCGTGTAGCTGACCACTCAACAATGGCTGAATAAGAACAAGCCAGACCAACTTTCATGTGAGCACATGTATCTAGTGGCCTCTCAGGGCACCCTGAAAAGTTTCATACTGAAGTTACATTACCCAAGTCAAGTAGCCCATTCATTCCCCTTTCTTTACAAACCTCTAACACCCACTGCTTCCTTCTCATTCTCGGCTGATGACCTTCCCACTTCACTGAGAAAATAGAATCAATAAATTAGAACAAACTTTCTCATTATCTGACCAACACATCAACCTGTCCACCTGATGTGCATGTGGATATTATACTTGTTGCTTCTTCCTACAAATGGATGAAAAATCTGTGCTCTTAGCTAAATTCAGCCTTTACGTGTGCACTGAATCACGTAGCTTCCAATCTTCTCAACGACATTGTTTCTGCAATTATCTGCTCTCTCTTCAACATCATTAATCTATTGGCTCATTGTTATTACCATGCAAACATCTTAGAAGAACATTTCCCATATTACAAAATTAAAGCAAATCTTCTTATTGCTTTAAAACAATTAAATTGCTCTGAAGAATGTTCTGTGCTCTAAAGCAAAATTTCTCCAAAATGGACTTGGTGTGCCCATTTCCTCTGCCATTTTCTCTGGAGACCAATACACTTAGAATTTCTGCCTTCCTCCACTAAAACCTCTTTTCTCAAAATAACCAGTGACCTTCACATTTCCATATAGAATAGTATCTTCTAAATCCTCAATTTAAATCTATTTCTTAGTCACTTAATATTTGAGCTTGGAATCTGATATGAACCATATCTCCTGCCATATTCTGCTGGTCAAATCTATCACAGATCCCAGTCCTAGTTGAAGTCAGAGAAGAAAGGACTACGTGGAGATCATAGGGCTTCCAAAGGATAAATACTAACAGTTACATAATAACTTTAATTTACTGTGTACTGGGCCCTGTTCTAAATGCTTTCCTTGGCTTTGGGGATCCCACACTTTCCTGTGTTTTCTTCCATCTCACTGGTCACTTCTTCTAAGGCCTCCATGATGAGTCTCCTCCTGTTCTTCCCCCATGGAGATTGAAGTGCTTTGGGACTTGGTCTTGGATAGCTTCACGTTCGGGCCTACACTGATTTCTAGAGTTCCATGGCTTTAAATAGCGTCTATGTATGGGTGACCCACAGGCTCCTGCTACCTCCTCCACCACCTCCCCCTTGAACTTCAGATTCCTTTGCATTTCTCCCTAGAAGACAGTGAGAGGGTAAATAGGTTTCTCAAGCTCAACATGTGTGAGGCTCTTCCTTGCTCTTCCTTCCAGGCTTCATCTCAGCAAAGGGTACTACCACTCACCTAGTGTTCAGACCAGACAAACATCTAGAATGATCTTTTCTCTCTTTCTCCTCGTCCATCAACTGCACTTGTCAGCTTTACACTCACAGTATATTTGTAATCTGGTGATATTTTACTACCTTTATTGCCAAAACCCCAGTCTAGTTATCTCTTGCCTGGACTACTGAAATAACCTCTGAGGTAAGGTGACGACTTTCCTTGTGATCCTTCAGCTCCCATTCTTCCCGACACTGGCTTGCACACACGTGCACACACACAGCCTATCCTATCCTGCCCAGTGGCCAGCCTGGTCCTTCTCAAATGGAAATCAGATTGCATTACTTCCTTATGCAAAATCCTGAATAGCTTTTATCCTCCAATGAAATAAATCAACAGTCCACAATTTACAATTTATATTTTCTGGGCCCTGGCTGTCGCTCTAGGCTGGCATCTTACTACCTCTGTCTTTACTTGTGGTCGTCTAGTCAAACCAGCCTCCTTGCAAGTTTCCAGAGCACAACAGTTATGCTGTCATCTCAAGGCCTTTGCATATACTACATCCTCAGAATGAAATGTTTTGCCTCCAGATATCAACTAATTTCAGTGCTCAAATGGCTTCCCTAACTGCCCTATCTAAATAGCACACTTCATCATTGTATGTCACTTACCCAACTCTGTTACTCTTTATAGCACTTATAAAACATTATGTCTGCATTTCATTGTTTACTGTACATCTTCCACAATAAACTAAGTCCAAGTGAGTGGGACTTTGTCTTACTCACATCTGTATTCCCAGTATGCAGTAACAATGCCTGGCACAAAGTTTCCAATAAATACCTTTTAAATAAATTAACGAATGAATAAAGGACAAACCTCAGGCTGGAAAAAAGTATTTGTGGCATATGGAACATGCAACAAATTAATATTCAGAATGCAAAGAGCTGCCACAAATCAATAAACACAAAGAGGCAATCTAATAAAATTTTTTTCTAAAAAAGGATAATCAACAGTGAATTCACTGAAGAAGAAACTCAAGTAGTAAATATATGAAAAGATGCTCTGAACTTCACAAATAATCAGAGAAATGTCAATTAAAACAATAAGGTACTACTTTCTTTTACTCATAGTGGCAAAATTTAAATGACAACATCCATTTGTGGCTGGTATTTAGATGAATGAATACTATTGTGAAATATTGGTGATATTATAAATATGCAAGGATTTTAATTTTGGGGGAGAGCAATTTGGTATCACATATTATAATGTTAATAACTTACGCATTAGTAATTTGACTTCTATGGATCTGAAATTTACAGAGAATATGTACAAGCCTGTTTACTGCAGCCCTGTTTTAGTTAATAAAAAAAAAACTAGAAATAATCTAAATATCCATTAATAGGAGCAGTGATTAACTCTGAGATGAAGAAAGGGATGGAAACAGGGAATAAAAGAGAATCTTAAAATTTTATTTTATATAATTTTTTTTAGCATTGAGGGAGTATGTAATTATTTTTTAATAACTTATGACGATTGGAAAATGTTTCTGGGGAGAGAACTAAGTATAGCTCTAGGAGGCCCCCTAAATAGCCCTGGGGAGGAGAAAGTTGTCTTGTTGTCCATTGTTCAATAACAAATTCAGAAACTTAGTATCTTAAAATTATTTGTTGTAGTTCATAATTTCGTGGGTCAGAGATGTGAGCAGGGCACAGTGCATGATTCTTCTGCTCCACATGGCTCTGCAGGGTCACCCAGTGGTCTTCAGCTGGTGGGTGGGTTTGTCTAGAATGTTCAAGATGGAGCATTATTATTCATGGAGCTGTGACTTTAGGGGTGTGGTTGAAAGACTGGCAGCAGAGGAAGCTCCACATGGTCTCTTCAGCATGGTGATCATGAAGTAGCCGGACTTCTGATGTAGTGGCAAAACTCACAGAGACAGGGTGCTGAGAGCGAGGAAACGGAAGCCATCAATGACTTAAGGTTTAGGCTCAGAATTTGGCACAGTGTTAACATTTGCCATGTTTTAATTGATCAAAACAGTTATAAAATCCACACATATTCAAGAAGAAGAGTCACGGGCCCTACCTCTCATGAGAAGAGGGTCAAAAATTTCAGATCCAATGAAAAAGTGTCAGAAAGTTATGGCCATCTTTAAATGAATTGCATTGATCAGTCCATGATTCTATATCTTGCCCAGCTTCCATTTATAGATTACTAATACTGATCCTAACCGTGCCCATTCCTACTTTGGTAAAACAATGTGTTCTACCTGACATAACTGGATAGAGAGTTCTAATAATGAAGGTGAAGCTTAGACTGAGGCTGAGTGCAGAGATCAGACTGGAGCTATACTATTTGAGAGGCAAAGTGTATGGTGGTAATGAAAATCTCAGGCATGAATGAAGGATACCACCCAAAGCACACAGAGGATGGATTGAGTCCCGTACTAAATTAGCACTGTAGTGATTTTTTTCTTATATTTCTTATTATTTTCTTAATAGCTAGGCTTAGGAAAAGAGAAATTTGACTGTTGGTTTGAGCTAGGGAGAAAATCATTGGGGAAGATTTGAAGGAATGCCAGGAGTGTAGTGTTCTCCAGTAGTTTCATATGTTGATGTTTATTTTCAACACATTGTAAATTTCTCAAAGACGCATAGAAAGTTACAAGTTCCTGTAAAGCAGGGATTACAGCAAACCACCATACTGCTCAGTCAAACTAAGGAGGGAGTTGCAACAGAGAGGGAATTGGTGGTCTGAAACAGATTGAATTTCTCTTCAAAATCCCCTGCTTTGAAGAAATTATCAATGAAATCCATGCTTGTTACAATATTCAAACAATAAAGAACTCTTTTCATTTAATAGCGAAAGGCAATCTCTTTTCTGTCTTTTTTCTAATTAGCTTTATTTTAATATTTATTTTATTTTTTGAAAATAGGAGTTATTTTAAACATTCAGAAAATTAGAGTGATATAAGAAAACTCCATTGTCTTTAAGCTGCATTAACAAATGATGATGTTTCTTCATATATGGTTTACATCTTTATAAGAAATAAAATATTACAGATACACTTAGAGTTGTCTTTATGTTTCATCCACTCACTTTATTATGATTTTATGTATGTTCTTACTGGTCATTTTTGATGTGATTATTCTATGTGTACATTCCAATTGGCCCCAAATAGGATTGTTTTGTGTGTTACCTAGTTTACACAAATGATATGCTGTACATATATGCTCAGGAACTTGTTCTTTTTACACTGTATGTTATCATTTTGATATATACTTATGTCCATAAAAACAGATCAAATGTGTTTATTTTAATAAATTTTTAATTGCTTTATAGTCTTCCATTACTTAATTATACTAGAGTATAACTTAATTATACTAGAGTATATTTTCAATTGAAAATAGACAATTTAATTGTTTCTAGTTTGGGGATTTTACAAAGATTGCTACAAAATGTATTCTTCTACATGCATCCACTTATACCTGAGCGGGAGTTCTCAGGCATATAGACCTAGATATTGCCAATAAAAATGAAAACTTTCAGTCAACCTAGCTTAAATGAAAGCATTTATCATTTTACTTGAAAGCAGATTTTAAGGTGGGTTGGCATTTTAGGGTTGGTTTATTCAAGACTCAATAAGGTTGTCAAGGAATTATTCCCTTCCATCTTCCATCTAGTCGTCCTGGGTGCAGCTTTTTCTCAGGCTAGTAGTGTAATGATTAAAACAGTTGCAAATGTTGCGTCCAAATAAAAGTGCCCAGGAGAAGAGGGAAGGCTGTTTTGCCTAGGAGGATCACTTAGGAATTATAATGTTTCTGTGGGATACTCCTAGAAGACCTCCCCTTATAATTCATTGGCTGCAATTGTGTCTCTGCCAATGGCAATATAACCACTTTTAGAAAAAAAAATCAATCCCATTCCTGGAACTGGGGTTATATCTTCTTCCATTGAAACACAGGACAGTACTGGGGAAGGAATGGCTGGGCAAACAAAATCAGATTTCTACTAAAAAAAATAAAAAAAAAAAAAAAAAAAGATAAGGGATTGAGAAAGGATACTAGTAGGCATCCAATGGCGTTCAATGCTCAAATGTCCTAGCTTTACTAGGCATTGCCAAAATGTACTTCAAAGTATAGATACCAATTTAAACACACCCCTAATATCGGAGAGTTCGTTTCAGACATCCTCACCAGCATTTAGTAAACTTAGGTATCACATTATTGCTGGTTTATAAAGTATGAAATGTTTCATTATTGCCTTACTTTTCCTGATTACTTTTCATGTTTTTGGATGTTCCATCTTTTTCTGGGTTTTCTTTTTTATTCCATTTGACCACTTTTCCATCTGGTAGTCTTTTTTTCTTATCGAGTTGTAGGAATCCTTCATATTTCTGTACGCTATTCCTTTGTAAATATAGATAACAAGTATTTTCTCTCAATCTGTTTCTTGTCTTTTAACCTTGTTTATGTGAATAGGAAATTCTAGAGTTGTTGGAGTCCAAGGTTAGGCAGGAAGAAAGAGGAAAGCATAGTAGGTGTAGTAGGATCCAGGAATATAAAATTTTAAATGTTTGGAAGTGGAGTCATTCTGCGTACAGTGGAAGACCAAGGCTTGGGAAGTAAGGTGCTGAGACAGAAAGAATTATATGGGGTAGTAAATGAACTGTGAGATTGGGTACCTCATTACTGAGCACCTACCATGTGCCAATTTCTGTTTTAAATGTGTTAGATGTATTAGTCAACTTAACCTTTGCAACAATTCTGTGAGATAAGTGCTGTTATTATATCCCAGATTTACAGATAGGAAACTGAGGCATAGAGGAGCTAATGTTGTCCAAGCCACCCAGTAGGTAAGTGGTCGATTATAATTTCAACTCACGAAGCTGGTTTCAAAGCCTATGTTCTTATCTTCTGTTTGTTGTTATGTTGGCAAGATTTGGGAGAGAGAAACACAGAAAGAGCTGTCAAAGGCTTCTCCTGTATATATGCAGTTGGCAATATGAATTTAGTTGTCTTTTAAAGAATTTATATTCTCAGGTTAAGACATGTTGGAAAAATAAGCATGTGAATTCCAAAGTCCTTCTTTGATTCAAAACCAGTTATTTTTCCCCCTTACCCCTCCCTCCCTCTCTCCTTTTCTTCTTTGCTGCATTTACACTGTTTAAATATGCTGTATAAATTTTCAATATTAAACTCTATTATGATCGCCATTTTGCCTAGTGTCGTAAGCACAATCCATTAGCAACCTCAGATGTGAACACAGCCAATCGACTTAAGTAATCATGAAATAGATAATTCTTTGTTTAAGTATAACATTCTGTCTCTTCATCTTTAGGCGTTTTACTGTCCTCATCTGGATTTAGAAAAGTGAAGGAAACATTAAAAGTCTCTGAGTTTTCAATGTCTCCTGTAAACAACTTTCCCTCTTCATATAATGAAGGAATATTTGTTTCTTTTTTCCATTATCCCCCAATAAAAAACATTAAAATTTTTAGATCTAAAACCCCAAAATCACCATAAAGATAATGAGAATTGAAACTTACGACTAGGCTATGGCATCCTGCTTCCGCCTGAGAGCTGGAGTAAGCAGACACAGCAAGAGTCAGAATGCCGAGGACATCAGATGGGTTTGGCTTTTCTATCTTCAGCCTACCTGTCTAAAATCACAATTGTCACAGTCACCCACTGGTCTTAATACACATTCTCAGTCTGAGTGAAAAATTGCCACATATGGCTAAAGAGAAGAAAAGCAACTGTATCACTTGTATCAGGAAGGTGTATATTACTCCCAATTAAGAGACACCAGGAATTACTTTCAAATGCCACTTCTCCAATATATTTGAAAGGACTCTCAGGGGATCAGGTCCACTGATGAGGACAATGATCTTGCCAACCCGAGCCATATCACTCTGTTCCGGTGCTAGCGGACGGTTTTCAAACTCTAGCAGAGTGGGAGTAACTAATCAGGAAGATTTGAACTAGATATCTTCCCTTGGGAGAACTAAACAGAAATAGAGGATAATGAGGCCGAACTAGTTTTGTTGTGGGGAACAATTGTAATATCTTCTATCATTCATTGTCAAAGTATTCCCTTTATGTAAAGGAATGTGTGATTTGCTTCTATCAGATAATTGCTTAGTTGCTCCGTTGTCTTTTCCTTCTTCTCTCAATAGATTTTAAATTTTATAAAGGGCAAGGATTATGGCTTGTATTACATTTCCTTTCTATACACAGCACTACTCCCTTCTACCTGTTCTTTCTGCTGGCAAGAAAAATTGCCCCATCTCCTTTCCATAACCCAGACTTTTCTTTACCTGAGTCTGAGTGCAGACAGACCACATCAAGAAGAGACTGATAATTACTCCCTGGGCATTGTTTAGTAAACAGATGATCAGAATTGGCCTCCTGGTGTTTTAGTGCACTATTGACATATTTGTAACTTCAGAAGCTAAAACCAAAGTGCAATTCTTCAGAAAAACTCAACACACCTACAGACGCCCTCCACCCCCCGCCACCACACACACATGGATGCACACAGATAGTAAAGTCATGAAGTAATTGAATTCACTTTAAGAGTTTGTTAAACCTTTAGTGTATGATAGACATTGTGCTAGGTGCTGTCAATGACACAGAATTGAATTATACCTGGCTCAGACCTGTAGCAATCCACCCTCTGGTGATGAATACAGACAGGGATATAAACAACTCCAAGATGAGACAGTCTATAATAAACACAACCCTGAAAAAATAAATAAAAGATTATAAGACTAGGACCTAGAGAAAGTTCTTCAGTGGTATGAAGGAGGCTTCCCGGGTTTTCAGGGTGCTAGATATATAGAGGTTTATTAGGAGTCTCTACCAATTATATACATAATTGCAGTTATTAAATCACTATGTCTACATAGTAAGCTATATAAATAGACATTTCAACTAGACCATCCATCTTTCCACATATGGGAGTCAACACAGATCTGCGTACTGGTTGGCTTTTCTTCTAAAATTATCACTTTGAAATGTGGTTTTATTTGTCTGTTTGTTTGCGTGATGTAGTCAAATGTGGTTTTCTAAGTTGATTTGAAAATTGTATTATCTTTCCTGCTAAATTGGCACCTGTCTTTTAGAATGTCATTTTCTTTGTTGCTAGTTTTTCATACTGCATCCTTCCACAATTCTCTGTTTTTTTTTTTCAATTTTTATCTGTTTCTTCCCTTCATTCTATTGTTCATTTCCTTCTCGTTCACTGTACCCTATACCTATAGTATTACTACAAACACATTTTTAAAAATTATTATCCAAATGGTGGGAGAAGTAATTTTCTTTTGAAGAGGAAAATATTACCAGGAGGACAATAATCTCCATCAAAATAATGCACACCATTCTGGAGAGTGCTAGTTCTCAGAAGCAGGAGCAAAAGCGTATTTTCCTTTTGAACTATCCATGGCTCTATTAACAAAATTTCTAGTCTTTCTATATAATGAACAGTTGACAAAGGCAAGAGCAGACACCTGAACTAATTACTTTTGACCAGTGGAATTTTGGGCATGTGGTAGAAATCAAAACTTACTCACTGATTGATTGGTAATTGAACTCCTCTGGTTAGAGAAACATAGTAAAGGTATGTAAGCATTCACTGTTTCAGATTGTAGTCAATTACCTAATACCGTATTCATATGTAGTTTCTGATTTGATCCCAATTGCAAGGCTGTGAGACAGTCTAGGTCTGGATTTCCTACTTTTCACAGAGAAAGAGGCTGAGGTCCAACAACATAAAGTGAGATGATGGCCATCCCTGAGCAATTGGTACAAGAGTCCTGGTCCTTGGACTAAAATCCATTGGTTTTAAAAATTAACATTTAATCATCAATTCTAGTGTTTAGAACTTGAGGGAGATATATTGTAGTCATTAATTCTTTTTTTAATTTTTGGTTGCATTGGTATATATATTTATGACTTACAAGAGGTACTTTGATAGAGGCATGCAATGTGTAATAATCATGAAGTGGCATCACTGTCTGGGGCTAATACCCACGGTTTGGCATCTCATGCCAGGAGGATTAAGGACACGGACATGTGGGTGGGTTGAAGAGTGGAAAGTTTAATATGCAGAAGAAAGGAGAGAAGAGAGCAGCTCTCTCTCTCTTGCAAGAGAGAAAAGTCCAAAAAAGGGGAAAATGGTGGACTGCAGCAGATTCTGCAGGCAGGCTTGAGGATGTGATGTCTGATTTAATGTAGGACTCACAGATTGGTTTGACCAGGTGTGATGTTGTCCCACCCAATCTTATTATGCAAATGTGATTTCCACTTGTCTGCTCCTTACTGTACACATGGCAGGCAAAAGGAGAGGATGGAGCTGCCATTTTGAACATGCCTATTCCCAGGTAGTATATTCCTATGGGCACAACTGCTGGCATTAACCTATGCAACCTTCCAGCTTGCTTGTTTATGTATGAAGCTCGATTTTACAAGATGTTCTTGTTAGAAAAAAAAAGTAATTCTGGAGCTGCTTTTCATTAGGAAAACCTTACTGAGGACTTCTGTACCCTTAATATCTTCCTAAGCAATTTCTTTTTAACTCCTCTATCAATGACATTAGGGGAAATAGGGTATTCATCACCTCATGCATTTATCCTTTGTGTTATTAGGGTAAATAGGGTATTCATCACCTCATGCATTTATCCTTTGTGTTTAAAACTATCTGATTATACTCCTCTCTCTATTCTAAAATGCGCAATTTAATTATTTTTTTACTGTAGTCACCTCATTATGCCGGCAAACACTAGATTCTATTTATTCTTTCTAACTATTTTTTGTGCCCAATAACCATCCTCCCTTTCTTCCCACCCCACTCACCTTGCCAGCCTCTGGTCATTATCTTTCTACTCTCTACCTCTGTGAATTCGATTGTTTTAATTTTTAGCTCCCACAGATAAGTGAGAACATGCAATGTTTGTCCTTCTGTGCCTTATTTCACTTAACATAATGACCTCTATTTCCAACCATGTTGTTGCAAATGACAGCCTCCTATTTTTTTTATGGCTGAATAGTGCTCCATTGTATTGATGTACCACATTGTCTTTATCCATTCATCTGTTGATGAACACTTAGGATACTTACAAATCTTAGCTATTGTGAATAGTCTTTGATATATTGATTCCCTTTCTTTCTGGTTTACACCTAGCAGAGGGATTGCTAGATCATATGGTACCTCTATTTTTAGCTTTTTGAGGGCCCTCTAAATTGTTCTTCAATGTGATTGTAATAACTTACATTCCCACCAACAGTGTCCAAGGATTCTCCTTTCTCCACATCCTTGCCAGAATGTGTTATTGCCTGCCTTTTGGATAAATGTCATTTAACTGGGGTGAGGTGATATCTCACCATAGTTTTGATTGCAGTTCTCTGATGATCAATGATGTTGAGCATCTTTTCATAAACCTGTTTGTATGGCTTATTTGAACAATGTTTATTCAGGTATTTGCCCATGTTTTAATCAGTTTATTAGAGTCTTTCCTATAAAGCTGTTTGAGTTCCTTATATATTCTGGTTATTAATCCCTTGTCTTATAGGTAGTTGCAAATGGAATGGTTTTCCCACTGTGTGGGTTGTTTCTTCACTTTGTTGATTGTTTCTTTTGCTGTACAGAAGCTTTTGAACTGGATACGATCCCATTGGTCCATTTGTGCTTTGTTGTTGTTTTATCTGTGCCTGTTGGGTGCTGCTGAAGAAGTCTTTGTCCACTTCAGTGTGCTGAAGAGTTTCCACAATGTTTTCTTGTGATAGTTTCATAGTTTGAGGTCTTAGATTTAAGTATTTAATTCATTTTGATTTGATTTTTGTGGAAAGTGAGAGATAGGTGTCTGGTTTCATTCTTCTGCATGTGGATATTCAGTTTTCCCAGCACCATTTATTATAGAGACTGTCCTTTCCCCAATGTAAATTCTTAGAATCTTTGTCAAAAATGAATTCACTGTGGATATTTAAGTTTATTTATGGATTCTCACAAAAATGAAAAAACATTCCATGTTAATGGATTGGAAGTATCTCTATTCTGTTCTACTGGTCTATATATCTGTTTTTATCCCAGTACCATGTTATTATGGTTACCATAGATCTGTAGTATAATTTCAAGTCTAATGTGATTCCTCCAGTCCTGTTCTTTCTTCTTAGGATAGCTTTGGCTATTCCGAGTCTTTTGTAATTCCATATAAATTTCAGTGCTGTTTTTTTCTTTAGAAATTGTATTAGATCTACAGATTGCTTTGGGTAGTATGAACATTTTAACAGCACATCATCTGCAAACAAGGATAATTTGACTTCCTCCTTTCCAATTTGGATGCCCTTTATTTCGTTCTCTTGTCTGGTTGCTCTAGCTAGGGCTTCCAGTACTACATCAAATAATTATAGTGACAGAGGACATCTTTGTTGTGTTCTAGCTCTTAGAGAAAAGGCTTTCAGTTTTCCCCCATTCAGCATGATACTAGCTGTGTGTCTGTTGTATAGGGCTTTTATTATGTTTAGGTATGTTCCCTCAATAACCAGTTTCCTTCAGAGTTTTTATCATGAAGGAATGTTGAATTTTATCAAATGATTTTTTAGCATCAATTGAAATGGTCATATTATTTTTGTCTTTCATTCTGTTAATATGATGTATCATATTGATTTATTTGCATATGTTGAACCATTCTTGCATTGCTGGGATAAATCCCACTTGGTCATAAGGTATGATCTTTTTAATGTGGTGTTGTATTCAGTCTGATAGTATTTTGTAGATAATTTTTACATCAATATTAATCAGTGATATTGGCCTGTAGTTTTCATCTTTTCATGTGTGTTTGTCTGGTTTTCATATCAGGTTAATAGCGGCCTTGTAGAATGAGTTTGGAAGTATTCCCTCTTCCATTTTTTTTTGGAATAGTTTCAACAGAATTAGTGTTTGTTTAAATGTTTGAGCATTTAAAGTCAGCTCATAGGCTTTTGTTATTTCTAGAAGTCTTTTGATTAAAACTTAGATCTTTTACTTGTTATTGGTCTGTTCATGTTTTGAATTTCTTCCAGTTTCAACCTTGGTATGTGTCTAGGAATCTGCTCATTTCTTCTAGATCTTCCTATTATTGGCAGATAGTAGCCACAGTAGCCCCTAACGATCCTGTGAATTTCTGTGGTATCTGTTGTAATGCCTCCTTTTTCATTTATGATTTTATTTCAGTCTTCTTTCTCTTTTTCTGAATTAGTCTGACTAAAGATTAGTCAATTTTATTTAATTTTTTTAAGAACCCAACTTTTGGATTTAAAAAAAAATATTGTTCTCTTTATTTTGATTTCATTTGTTTCTTCTCTGATCTTTACTATTTATTTTATACTACTAATGGTGAGTTTGGTTTGCTCTTGCTTTTCTAGCTCTTTAAGATGCATCATTAGGTTGTTTGGGAGTTTGATGATTAAATGCCTTGAGATACTCTTATTTGGGTTAACTGCTTGATGTTCTATAACCTTCTTGTACTTGGATCTTCATACTGTTCTTTTAGGTTTGGTAAGTTCTCCATTATCATACCTTTGAATAAACTTTCCACCCTTATCTCTTTCTCTACCTCCTCTTTCAGACCCCTTTGAGGCTATTTTCTTGATCCCGTTTGGTTTCCTGTTTTCAAATAGCCTGTCTTCACACTAATTCTTCAAATTTGTCAATTCTGTTATTGAAATACTTTGATGCATTCTTTAATGTCTCAATTGCACTTCTCAGCTTCAGAATTTTTGCTTGATTCTTTTTAATTACTCCTATGCCTTTGTTAAATTTATCTCATAAAATTCTGAACTTTTTCTCTGTGCTATCTTGAATTTCCTTGAGTTTCCTCAAAACAGCTATTTTGAATTCCCTGTTGTTTGAAAGGTCACATATCTCTGTTTCTTCAGGATTGGTGCCTGGTGCCTTATTTGGTTCATTTTTTGAAGTCTTGTATTCCTGGATGGCCTTGATACTTGTGCATGTTCTTCTATGTCTAGGCATTGAAGATTTAGGTATTTATCATTGTTTTCACAGTGTAGGCTTGTTTGTACCTGTCCTTCTTAGGAAGGCTTTCCAGGTATTAAAAAAGACTTGGGTGTGGTGATCTAAGCTGCATCTGAATTAGGGGGTACCTCAAGCCTAGTAACGCTGTAGTTTTTCCAGACTTTTAGAGGTATTGTCTTGTGGTCTTGGACATTATCTGAAATAATTCTTTGGATTATTATCTAGAGACTCTTGTTCACTTCCCTTACTTTATCCCACAAAATTGGAGTCCCTAGTTTTGTTCTGAGCCACCTGGAGCTTGGGGTTAAGAAATATAAGCACCCCCGTGGATACAACCACTGTGACTGCGCTGAGTCAGACTTGAAGCCAGTACAGCACTGCGTCTCACCCAAGGCCTGTTGTAACCACTCCCTGGCTATTTACCTATGTTTTCTCAAGGCTCTGGGGTTCCACAATGAGCAGATAGTGAAGCCTGACAATCCTGTGTCCTTCTTTTCAGGTGACAAGATATCCCAGGCTCTAGGCATGTCCTGAGATGCCTTTCAGGAACCAGGGAGTAGAGTCAAAAACCTTAGAAATCTATCTGGTATTCTATTGTACTGTGGCTGAGCTGGCACATAAACCCAAAGATGTGGCACTTCCCACTCTTTTATCCTAGTTCCAAAGCTAGAGGAGCCTCACCCCATGGCTACTGCCCACCACAGGCACATAGAGAGTACTGCCAAGCAACCTCCATTGTTCTCTTAAGACTCAAGGGCTCTTAAGTCAGGTTGAGATGAAAGCTTCCTGGCCTGGGACTAACCTTTCAAGGCAGTGGGCTCCCCTTTGGTCCAGACAGGTCCAGAAATGTCATCTAAGAGCCAAGGCCTGGAATCAGGGACCCCAAGAGCCTGCTTGGTGCTCTAACTCACTGTGGCAGAGCTGGTACCTAAGGTGCAAGACAAAGTCACTTTACTTTTTCCTTTGCTTTCCTCAAGCAGAATCTCCCCCTGTACTCACCATAGCTGTGAATGTGCTGATTCTCACCTGAAGCCAGCAAATTTCCCCCAAGGCCCATAACATACTACCTGTGTATTGGACTCACCCAAGGCTCATGATGTACTACCTGTATATTACTACTGCTTATTCAAGGACCAAAGGCTCTTCAGTGCCCGTGATGAATCTTGCCAGGACTGGGTTCTTCCCTTCAAGGCAGTGGGCTCCCTTCTGGCTGAGGGTATAACTAAAAATGTCCTCCAGGAGCTAGAGGCTGGAAAGAGGGCCTCACAATGCTAACTAGTGTCTTATTCTGCTGTGACTGAGCTGGTGTCAAAGATGTAAGACAATGTCCTCCCCATTATTTCCTCTCCTCTCCTCAAGTGGAAAGAAAAGGTCTCTTTTGGGGCCACAAGCTATACAGCCTACGGTTAGGGAAGGAGTGGTGCCCGCACTCCTCTGGCTGCCCTGGTTGGTGTCTCAGTAGCTCATGTGCCCCTCTAGTGCACGGCTCTGAGATCTGTTCAGCACTAGGACTCATCCAGGAGTTACAGTCCTTAAGATCCAGATTTCCTTTCAAACTTACTTAGGGCACCAGATCATTCCAATTCAAGGTGGCCAGGGTCATAGAAACTGGAGTTCTGACCACTGGGATAGGCACTTCTCTTTTGGATAGGGCTGATTTAAATACTCCTGTGGGTGGGTATCTGGTGAGTTTGGTCTGGTTTTACTTACTGCTATAGTAGAGCAGCACTGAGTCCAATGCAGTGTCTCACAATTGCTGCACTATTCTTCTCCTAAGCACATAGATTCTTTCTCTGTGCCAAGCAGTGGCTGCCAGGGAATGGGAGAGGAATGGCATCAGCAACTCAAGATTGTTTTTCCTACCTCTTCAGTGCCTGTATCAACATCATTAAGTTAAAACCAGGTACTGCGAATGCTTACTTTGTTTTTGGTCCCTATGAAGGTGCTTTTTAAAAATGTAGATAGTTGTAAAATTGGTGTCCTTGCAGGGGCAAGGTGGAGCATTCTATTCTGCCTTCTTGCTCTGTCTCTGAACCCTCCATGTCTCAGTCATGTTACATTCATTTGCAAATACCTTGATTTTTTACCCTAAAATGACCACAATTTAAAAGAATAATTAGGAATTCAAATTTATCTTTTTCCCCGTTTCTTCATTCAAAATATGCTCACTGATTTTGATGAGGAGAGAGATATTATAATTTTGGTTTGGCTTGTAGTGGTTTATGCTTTACCAACTGAGTATGAGACGGAAGTTCAAGAAACATTGGTGGAGGAAGGGGAGCTCACCTCATTAATAAAAGCAATTAGTGCATCCCCACCTGAGCAGTCAGCTAGCCCAGGGTGTTCTCAGTGCACCACAGGCATCTTAGTGCCGTCTGTTAACTGGACAAGCTAGTCTTGGCAGGAATCTAAATTTTGTCATTGATTTTAATTGTCCTCTCCACTTTACAAACTTCCAATTTCCAGCCAATTTTGCTTAAGGGAAGAGTTGATTCTTGGGAGAGAACTTCCACTGTGTCCAACCCTTTGACATGGCAAAAAAAAGTCTAAAATCAAAGAAGAATGCTTAATTTCTTTAAATATTAGAGGGAAAACTTTCACGTCCAGTGACTTATTTTGAATAAATTATGCTTGTTGGGCAATGAACAGTGAAACAGTAGTAAAACATTGATATCTTTTGCTATATCTTTTAAAATGAAAGTCCTAGAATAGCAAACCCGTTGTAGGTGGAAAGACGTGGAGGTTCCCAGCTGACATCCCTTAGAGGATCTATCAGTTTCTGAGACCAAAAAAATTTCACACAGTTGGAGAGCTTCTGGCATTTCCTGACCCTTACATAATTTCCTCATTATTTAGCAGAGCAGGGTTTGTTCAGCTCTTTCAGATACCAAGGAGAAGATATACTCCAGTTTCTTTGTTCAAGGATAGGTTCACAAATACATATGATAATAAAAAGGCAGAGAAATATGTCATGTCTGTCACAAATCCAGTCCTCCTGAGCAGTGGGAACAGGAGTCATTGCTGTCCAAAACACGGCAGTAGCTCTAGTTAGCCTGCAACACTGCGAATGACGTAACAACCACTTCAGTTGCTCAGAACTCACTTCTCCTCTTCTTTTTGTTCATTTTGTCTCTGCTAATGACTAGCTGACTTTTATTCTTTTTTCTGTGGCTCTTGAATTTAGCTTCTACTTTCTTTTTGTTTCTTCCTTTCTCTCATCTCTGTGAGTCTCAACTCTTCCATGCAATTGTAGTGAATTTTGTCAATTTTCTGACTGTCCAGTATCTCTCCACAACTCTCTTTCCTAATCCCCCTTATAAATACTTCTTGATTTGGTGTCATCTTGGTAGAAATAATGCCTCATTTCCACTGAAGAAATTAAGTCCTGATTTCTTTCTCTTTCTGCCTTTGAGGATTCTAGGAGTGAGCATGGACTTAGATTTTGTCAACATGACTCTTTTTTCTAAGACTTCCAATCTTGAGCAAATGTACAAGAATTAGAAGATGGTTAGAGGGCTATTCATCTCAACAGCAGGCACATGTGCAATATATAAATTGCTCCTGTTCCTTTACTCCTGTTTATTTACCAGACTCTCTGCATTTCCTATACATCTGCTATATTTCCTCTGTGCCTCTTAGAGATATTGGTCCCATAAATTCCCCCCTGCTATTTTTGTGAAGTATTACAATGTTAAGTTCATGAGGCTGGGAAATTTTTCGGCTTTATTCACTGTGAATACTTAGTACATCAAGCAATGCTTCATACAGAGTAGGTGCTCAATAAATGTCTGTTAAATGACCAAATTAAACAATAAAATGTCAGTTTCTGTTGCTATCAAGTTTCCATGCTGCGAGGCAAGAAGAGTCACTCAAGCAGAGTCAAGTAGGTTGCTTCTACTTGAAGTGCCCTTTAATGCAGATGCAGCTTGGTTCACCCCACCCAAAGACTTGACTGGGTTGAGACTAAGATTGAAACTTAAAAAACCAAGATTATTAAAATTTGTAGGGCACAATATTGAAGAGGAGGAAGCTACATAGAGCAGAGGCTACAGAGATCTGCAAGAAATGCTCTTGAATCTTTGAGCAAAGCTTTTCTGTGCCTGCATGGGATGAAATTCTACAAGTCTTGAGAAAGGAGATAGAAAAGAAGTAGGTTGAAAAATTCCCCAGACTCACTCATATTTTCCCCCATCATTTAAACTGGAGAGAGCTTGTACTACATAGGGTATTAGTCACTCTAATAAACATGTAATTCAATTAAGAGAATGAGAGATGACATAGAGATAGAGATAGAGATAGATAGAGATAGATAGAGATAGAGATAGAGATAGAGATAGAGATAGAGATAGAGATAGATAGAGACAGAGAGAAAGAGAAAGAAAAGTTGAAACAGAAAACCACTTGAAGAAATAACAGGTCAGAACCTGTAAAATCTAATGAAAACTGTAAACCCATGATCTAAGAAGCTCTATAAACCACAAACAAAATAAACATTGATAAACCTACACTAAGACACATTATCACATTGTTGAAAATGAGTAATAAAGAAAATATTTAAAGCAATCAGAAAGCCATAATACATTATATCCAGAAAAAGAACAATTTATAGCAGATATCTCATCAGAAAGCCAAAAAAACAATGAAGTAACACCTTTTTAGCATTGAAAGATATTATCAAACTAAAATTCTATATGCAACAGAAATGCCTTTGAAAAATAATTGTTAAATCAAGTTTCCTCCAGACAAGCAAAAGCAGACAGAATTTATTGCAGCAGTCTTGCACTACAAGAAATGTTAAAGAATTGAGTGGCCAAGGTGGGTGGATCACCTGAGGTCAGGAGTTCAAGACCAGCCTGGCCAATATGGCGAAACCCCATTTCCACTAACAATTCAAAAAATACAAAAATTAGCTGCACATGATAAGGAGTGTCTGTAATCTCAGCTACTTGGGAGGATGGGGTGGAGTAATCGCTTGAACCCAGGAGGCAGAGTTTGCCGTGAGCTAAGATCATGCCACTGTGCTCCAGCCTGGGCAACAGAGCAAGACTCTGTCTTAAAAAAAAAAAAAAAAAAAAAAAAAAAAAAAAAAAAAAAAAAAAAAAAAAAAAAAAAAAAAAAAAAAAAAAAAAAAAGAAAGAAAGAAAAAAGAAAAAGAAAAAGAAAAAAAAAGAAATGTTAAAGAAAATTATTTAGGCTGAAATAAAAAGTTATCAAGTAAAAACTTGAATCTATATGATGAAATGAAGAGCATCAAAAAAGGTAAATATCTATGTAAATATGTTTTTCCATTTTTAGTATTTTAGTTTCTTTAAAAGATGAATCATAATTCAAAACTGATAACAATATGTTTGGGGTTTAAAGCACATGCAGAGTAAAATTCATAAGAACAAGAACAGAATCAAGACAAAACACAACAAAAAGCAGAAGAGTGGAATAAAAGTATACTGAATCATACATTATTCAGTATAATAGTGCTTGAAAATAGACTATAATGACTTAAAAATTTATATTAGAAAGCTCACAGGAAACACAAAATAAGGAAACAAAAAATATAAATTATAAGTCAATAGTGGAGGTAAAATGATATACTTTTAAAGATACAAGAGAATTTTTTAGCTCCTTTAAGAGAAGGCATCAAAGAATGAAAAAGGAAACCAAGAACAGATGGAACAAATCTAAGGAAAATAGCAAAATGAAAGCTTTAAATCTAATATATTGATAATTACATTAAATGTACATGGGTTACAACAATTAAAAAATATAGATTTAGATTGCATTAAGAGAAAAAACTCAATTATATATTGTTTCCAAGAAGTCTATAACTTACAAGAAACCCATTTTAAATATAAAGTAACCAGTAAGTTAGAAAATGAAAAATTAAATAAGTGATAAAGTTTTTAAATTGACATCAGACCAAAAGGTATTCGGATTTTAAAAAGTAACAGGAATAAAGAAGAACATATAAAGGAATTGATTCATCAAGAAGACCTAATAATACTATGTAAGCACCTAAATACAGAGCTTCAAAATAGATGAAGCAAAAACTAATAGAAATTAAAAATTCAATTTTTTTTTTGTATTTCAACAGTCATTAGTAATTTTGGAAAGAGTAGGCAAAATATCACTAAAGAAATAGAAGACTTAACAACATACTTATGAAATTTAACTCATTCACAATGGACTTCATTCAACAGCAGAGGAATATAAATTCTTTTCAAGTACATACGGAATATCTACTAAGATAGGCCATATTCTGGCTCATAAAACAAGTTTCAATACATTTAAAAGGATTGAAGTCTTTCTATGTATTTCTATGACCACAAAAGAAAGAAACTAAACTAAAATTAATAACAGAAAGAGGAATATTCTAAATAATGTCACCAAATCTACAACTTAGATTAAATGAACAAACTACTTGAAAGATGGAAACTATCAGAGCTCACTCAAGAAGAAATAGATAACTTCAATTGCCCTGTATCTATTAAATAAATTGAATTCATAGTTTAAAATTTTTCCATAAAGAAAACAATGGGCCCAGATGTCTTCACTGGTAAATTCCATAAACATTTAAGAAATAAATTGGAGCAATTATGTACAAATTGTTTCTTTATATATACAGAGAGAGACAATTTCCAACTAATTTTATGAGTCCAGCATTATTCTGATACCAAAACCAGAAAAGACATTGTAAGAAAAAAATAAAACTATATATCAATATCCCTCAATATTGAGTCAGATATTTATTTACAAAATATTAGCAAATCAAATATAGCAATATATAAAAGGGGTAGTGCATCATAAAAATATGGCAGAAAAATATACAAAATATACCAGAAATGTAGTTTGCTTAACATTCCAAAATTGATAAATGCAACTCACTTGATTAACAGATAATAATAGAAAATATATATGCATGTTAGCCAGGTGCGGTGGCTCATGCCTGAAATCCCAGCTCTTTGGGAGGCCAAGGATCACCTGAGGTCAGGAGTTCAAGACTAGCCTAGCTAACATGACAAAACTCCATTTCTGCTAAAAATACAAAAATTAGCTGGGCATGGTGGTGAGCGGCTGAAAACCCTAGCTACTCAGGAGGCTGAGGCAGGAGAACCACTTGAATCCAGGAGGTGGAGGTTGCAGTGAGCTGAGACTGCGCCATTGAACTCCAGCCTGGGTGACAAGAGTGAAACTCCATCTGAGAAACAGAAAACAAAACTAAAAAAAGAGAGAAAAGAAAATACATATGCACATTAGCAGAATAAAAAAAAATTATGTTGTCCTTGTAATAGATGGAGAAAGTATCCGACAAAAGTCAACACACTCATGAAGAAAATGCTGAGCAATCTAGAAATAGAATGGAGCTTTCTCAACCTGATAGAAGGCATCTGTGAAAAACGCATAGAAAAAAGCATACTTAATAGTAGATTATCAAATGCTTTCTTCCTACAAGTGGAAGCAAAGCAAAAAGGGATCAGATTATTTCAAAGTAACTTAATATGTTCTAGTACAAAAGTGAAGATAACTTTGGAATCCAAAGACATCCAGCAACCAACATGGTAAAATCACAATGTCTGGCATCCAGTGAAAATTTTTTAATGCATGAAAAGAATCAGGAAACTGTGACCCAAAGGAGGAGAAAAATCAATAAAAATTGTTTCAGTACTGACACAGATGTTACAATTATCAGACAGAAAACTAAAACATTTATTGTTAACTCTATTCAGAAAGTTACATATTCAGAAAGTTGAGGAGTGACATGTTAAATATTTTTAAAATAACCAAATTAAAATTCTAAAGATGAAAACTACAGTAAGATTTTAAAATGTAGTAAATGGGATTAATGACACAAAAGACACTGCAGAAACAAAGATTGGTGAACTGGAAGACATTGCAATAGAAACCATTCAAATACAGAAGAAAACGGCAAAAAAGTCATGAGCAGAGTATCAGTGACCTATGGAAAAGCTCCAAGTTCCATATACATGTTTATAGCCTAATACACCTGTATTTTGAGTCCCTGATAGAGAGAAAAGGGAGTGCTATGGCCTTTTGCAAATATGTAATATTCTTTCAAGGAACAGTTCTAACTCATGGTGAGTTTTAGTCAGCATACAAATCTGGACTCCATTGGTTTAGATGTTCTAGTCCCTAAGCAAAGACTGCTTCAAACAGGAAACAAAGCCATGATACTATTGAATTAAGAAGCTGAAAATACTTCTTGGCCATTTGTGGCCAAGATCCATCAGGAATTAAACTGATATTAAATGCTCAAAGAACACTGATCATCTAAGGTTCTTGCCAAATGCAGGGGGAATGTGGCAAGGCAAGATGGGAGTTGTAAATTCAGCTCATAATAATTTCAGAAACAAAAACTCTGCCCTTCCTCAATGGCTAATGAATATATTTATATGTTGTAACTAATTTTCCTTGACATTCCTTTTCATTCCTTCTACTAGTCACAGGAAATGTAGGTGAATATTATAAAATAAAGTTGGTTTGATAATTCTGGAAAGTTGGTAAATGGCCCAGAAATCCTCAGCTCAGAGCTGAGGCAAGTAATTTATAGGAATTTGAGTATAATTCTTACAAAGCAAAGGTAAGCAGTTCACTGAACTGTGAAGCACAGTGGCATTGTTTAGGCAGCGGAGTTTTTTATCTTGTTTTGTTTTCTACTTTTCATGTAGATTTGGGAAAAACGGTGTAAGTGTGCATGTTAGGCAGTAAAATGGAATGAAGACAGTTGGCATCTGACATACAGAATTTGTAGTTGACAAATGTTCCAAGCCCCTCTTCCAAATGGCACTTCGATCCCTCAGAATAATCTTTCATTGTGTGTGATCATCAAAGGTGCTAGTATCCAGCTCCTGCTGCAAAGTCCACTGGAGCTAGCCTGTCCCATTCCCTACCCGGATAACCAAGGAATGAATATTTGATATAGAGTTAGTCCAGGAGCCTGGGGTCCTTGAATCTCAGGGAAAACCATTCTATGTTGTATGAGATGTCTGGAGGTCATTTAACACTGCTACAGCACAATGCCTCAGGGACATGTGTTCCCGCTGTGTCTCCTGCTGTCCAGTCTTCCACAGATCCCTGTGTCCTGCTTATTTTCCCAGCCTAGTCCTCTAGCCTCAAATCAATCCTGGGAGCCCCAATATCCTTCCAATAAATTATTTTAGCCTATGCAATCAGGTTTTGTTTGTTTCTTATAGCTGTGTGTGCTGATTTATACAATACTCTGCTCTTTGTGTTATTTATGATTTTGCATTCCGACTCCTTAAGAGACTGGAGATACAATTGGATTAGACAGCCACCATCCAACAGGGAAGATTCTACTTGGGTATATATGTTATCATGTTCCATCCTTCCCGCCACTCACCAGCATACACATTTTGTTCTGTGGTCAAGGACTCAATCTAGTTTAATTTATCTCTTGGACAGTCACACACCATCAAGCACGATGACCTGTAAGGATGTTTATGAGAAGGAGGCTGTAACTCATGGTTAAGGGTCCTTCACTGAGATGCTCTGAGCTTCTCAGAAAGGGTTGGTGTAACCAGGTTGAACCTTGTGTGGCTTCCTCAGGACAATATAAAAAGCTCTGAAGATTTTTCTTTCTGTGTCAGTGAATTCCAGCTGCTAAAAAAAACCCTCAATTGGTGGCCCCTGAGAGCTTTTGCAAATACACAGCAGGAAAATCACAGCTAAAGTTCAGTCCTATTTCTCCTTACCTTCTTAATCACTACAGCTTATTATGTGCAGTTTCAAGAGCTCCAGCTCCAGCCCAGGGGCTGTAGGTCACTGATCCCTGATTTTGTAGGGCACTGCACAAAGGTACAAATTGTATTCTCTGGTCTGAAAAGGAATGCAGGTTTTTGAGAAGAGAGTAAGCAGGGTGTGTGTGTGTGTGTGTGTGTGTGTGTGTGTGTGTGTGTGTGTAAACTGGGAGAGCTTAGGCTTGGGAAGAAACTTTTGGAAGGTTAATTACAGCTGGTGATTATGACAATGGGTTGAATATTATGTTCTTTCTCAAAAGTGATGTTTCAATTTGTGATGACAAATATTGATGAAGACTTTTTACTTTAATTGTGATTCTGTAATCTAGACTGCCTTGCCTGCTGCTGGTTGCCATTCACTTTGATTACAGATTTTGCAAATTCGACAATCACTCTGTGGTGTCTGGCATAGGTGCAGAAGGCAAACACTGCTTGGGGAAAATACATTATTAAGTCTACAGAGTAAGCTGTTAACAGGCACTGTGCCCCCAAACCACAGTCTCCATCTTCTATCCCTCCCATGATGAATGCAGCCTCCCCCACACATTAGAAACAGAGAAACTAAAATCTAATATTTATATCTCAGCATAAGAGGAATAAAATGCTCACGGGCAATCTGTCACTGTTTATTAACTGCATCCTAGTAAAATGTAACCATGGCAGTGCCTTCTCATACATAGATGGCAAAATGGGATTTCTTCCCTACCTCCTTCTTTGTTAATTCTTCCCCTCTCTGCCACTGGTAAAACAGGATGGAAGCATAATAATTCACAGGAAGTGGTCAGTGCCAGTAAGAGAAAAAAATCCTCTTTGGTAGACATCCTTGGGAAGAACTTGAAGGACTTAAAGACTGCCCCAAGCAACTAGCTCTTAGGATACAAGGAGTCCCCCAGAGCTCCTCACATGCCTTCAGGAATCTCCGAAGAACTGCCTGGCAGATATTTAGGGCCCTGAAAGGAGGCAAGAGGTTTAAAAGACCAAGAACAGGCCAGGCGCGGTGGCTCACGCCTGTAATCCCAGCACTTTGGGAGGCCAAGGCAGGTGGATCATGAGGTCAGGAGATTGAGACCATCCTGGCCAACATGGTGAAAACTGGTCTCTACTAAAAATTCAAAAAAGTTAGCTGGGTCTGGTGGTGCATGCCTGTAGTCCCAGCTACTCAGGAGGCTGAGGCAGGAGAATTGCTTGAACCCAGGAGATGGAGATTGCAGTGAGCTGAGATCATGCCACTGCACTACAGCCTGGGCAACAGTGCGAGACTCTGTCTAAAAAAAAAAAAAAAAAAGATTAAAAAAAAAGACCAAGGACAATGCCAAGGGAAAAGAGATAGGACAATCAAAGTGAAAAGATACTCACAGGCCCATGTGAGGTTGATTCTGTGTGAACTGATAGGTGACTTCATGCAAAAATAAAACAACATAAAAACCACCTGAAAAACAATTTTACTCTTTCCTCTGTACCTTGTTTGTGTACTTGGGGATCACTTTTCAGTAAAGGATGTATCTGCATGTCCTTCCATGCATTGTGGATATAATTAAAGGATTCTCTGCTTCATGCTCATATTTTGTCAATTCCCTATAAGAGCTGAATACATCTTATATTGCAGCGAGGCCCTGGAAGACCAGCACAGTACCCCATATACTCTCAAGTTGCAGAGCACAGACAGACACATTAGGCTACCTCTCAATAGATAGGGATACATTCTATGGAAATATGAACTAAGGAGAAAGGATGCACTCTAGAAGCTACCTTCCAGGCAGCCCAGAGAATTAGAGCATTGTTTATTACCATTCGAGATACAACTATAACTCAAGAGGTTAAATGGTCATCATGATGGCCCCAATGCAATTCTAGTACTTGTTCCCCCGGAAGGGAGTATTTGTTGCTTTTACTCTAGGTTCATGTTAGAAACATGGCTACCTTCATTCTTAGTTTCTACTGCTTATGTTCCTATTGATTTTGGTGGGATAAGTGGAGGTAGGGAAAATGTCATATTTGAAATATACTTCAGAGCAAGAACCAACAGGAGCTGCTGAGTAAATTTGTCTGGGGATTGAGAGAAAGAGGATTCAGCAGTCATGTCTCTTCCTGGTTCTCTGCCTGCCTGCGCTGTCTTCTCTCCTGCTACTTCCCCACTAGTACTTAGCACACTCCTTTCTCTGCCTCCCTCATTATTGCACAAAAAAATCTATTCTTGAACCCAATACCAAAGCCCAGGGACACACTTGTAACTGTCTTTCTAACAAAGCCATTATCCTATGGCATAAATGTTTGCCTCCTCCCAAAATTTGTATGTTGAAATCGTATCCCCAAAGTGATAGTATTTGAAGGTGGGGTCTTTGTAGAATGTTGTAAAATATTATAGTTTATTAGCTCCTTTAAAATAATTCAATGTACAATCAACTTTTTAAGGAGCATGTAACATACACACACACACAGAGAAAGGATACATATAAAGGATATTATAAAGTTTGCATGTGGGTGGGGTGTAATTTTAGCCTGTGTTTACACTGCTTGAAGCAAACATTTTACCACAATTATTTATAGGTTGCTTAGTTTCGTGAAAGGGACCAAACATGTCACAATTTAAGCCTGGAGGCTCAAACATGAGAAAATTCAGTTTTCAAAATCTTTCACATAATCATTTATTTGGCATCTGGCATGGCTCAGACACTGTGTTAGGCCCAGAGAACAAATAAGTGAAGCAGAGTCTGTGTTCAGTATCATCCAAGGAAACAGGTAGGTCTTGGACTCGGCTTTCATTTCTCCAGGGAGAGGTCAAGAATCCTGAGCTGAGTTAGCTACCGTAGTTACACTCACACCTAACTTCTTCAGAACCCAAGTGCTATAATCAAGCAAGGGCCTTCAATCCTCTCTCAGCAGCAGAGATTCACACCACACTCAGCCTCAATCTTTGCATGGTTGCGTCCTTTGGGGATGAAGCACAGAAAGAAGTTGCTTGTAGAGATGTCCCTTGAGCCCATCTGTTTAAAGATGCCAGAATTTGTAGGAGAGCCAGTCTAGTACCTGAGAAGCAGGGGAATTGGTTTAGTGGTTAGGAGGAGAATGAGAACCTAGCAATGAGTATTTCATTTCAGTTTACATTTAGGAATAACAACAGGATAGGACATTGCTTAAAGTAAAATTTGTCTAGAAAAGTCTGCCTAGATCTTCATGCTCATGTTTAACAAACACTTGACCTAAGATCTACATATATGACTTTCTTGCTTTCATTTAAGTAATTTGAAATTTTAATTTAAAAATACCAATTTCACTAAATAGAGCACAATCAAAAAAGACTTGACTTATGGCGATCTTCAACACTATTCAAAATGAAAACTGAAATCAGAGTCCTCAACTATAAATATGCAATAGGTCATACAGTAAATATGTTTAAAGAATCCAACTTCTCCACTTAAAGGCATCTTGGATTCTGGAAACAGAGAGACGTGGGGTCCAAAATTCAGCTTTGTAACTCTGGTAGAGTATTAGCAACTCAAATGTTATATTCGTCTTTCAAGGCTATTTGAGAGGATTAAAGGCAGTTTGCTTAACAAACCTACCGCATAGGAAATGCTCCAGAGAAACAGATAACATAAAAATAAAACAATCACAATTTTTGGAAATGAACAACACACTTAGAGAAATACCAAATGCACTGGAAAGTTTCAGAAATAGAATGAAACAAGCAGAAGAATTAACTTCAGAGCTCAAAGACAAGGCTTTTGAATTAACCCAATCTGAAAAAGACAAAGAAAAAGAATCAAATAATGAACAAAGCCTCAAAGAAATTTGGGATTATGTTGAACAGTCATACCTAAGAATAATTGGTGTTCCTGCGGAAGAAGAGAGATCTAGAAGTTTGGAAAACATATTTTGGGGAATAGTCCTGGAAAACGTCCCTGGTCTCGCTGAAGATCTAGATATCCAAATACAAGAAGCTCAAAGACCACTTGAGAAGCTCAACACAAAAAAAAGATCATCACCCAGGCACATAATCATCAGGTTATCTAAAGTCAAGAGGAAGGAAATAATCTTAAGAGCTGTGAGGCAAAAATATCATATAACTTATAAAGGAAAACCTCTCAGATTACAGATTTCTCAGCAGAAACCCTACAAGCCAGAAGGTACTGGGGCTCTATCTTTAGTCTCCTCAAACAATATAATTGACAGCTGAAACTTTTATATACAGCGAAATTAAGCTTCATAAATCAAAAAGAGACAAAATCTTTTTTGAGACAAATAAATGCTGAAGAAATTTGCCACTACCAATCTAGGACTACAAGAAATGCTAAAAAGAGCTCTAAATCTTGAAGCAAAACCTCGACATACACCAAAATAGGACCTCCTTAAAGCATAAATCTCACAAGGCCTATAAAACAATAACAGAAAATTTCTAAAAAAGTATTCAGGTGACAACTAGCATGATGAATAAAACAGTACCTCACATCTCAATACTAATATTGCATGTAAATGGCCTAAATGCTCCACTTAAAAGTTATAGAATGGCAGAATAAAAATTTACTAACCAAGTATCTGCTGTCTTCAAGAGAGTCACCTAATGCATAAGGACTCACATAAACTTCTAGTAAAGAAGTGGAAAATGATATTCTATGCAAATGAAAACCAAAAGTGATTAGAAATAGCTATTCTTATATCAGATAAAACAGATTTTAAGGCAATGATAATTTCAAAAATACAAAGAGTGACATTATATAGTGATAAAAGGATCAATCCCATAGGAAAATATTACAATCCTATGTATATATAAATTTATAAAACAATTATTACTAGACCTAAGAAATAAGAGAGCTGGCAACACAATAATAGTGGGGGATTTCAATACCCCACTGACAACACGAGACAGGTCATCAATACAGAAATTCAACAAAGAAACAATGGTCTTGAACTATACCCTAGAACAAATGGTTTTAACCAATATTTACAGAACACTCTACCCGACAGCTGGAAAATATACATATTTTCATCAGCACATGGAAGATTCTCCAAGATAGACCATATGATAGGTCACAAAAGAAGTCTCAATAAATTTAAGAAAACTGAAATTATATCAAACACCCTCTCAGACAACAGTGGAATAAAATTAAAAATTAACTTCAAAAGGAACCCTCAAAACAATAATTCTTAACTCTAGGAATTTTCTATCTTGGGAACTTTTAGTTGGATTTCATAGGAAATTATATCCCAATACTGTTGTTTCTACAAAGATGCTTACTTTCCACCTGATCCAATTTCTCTTCTTAATAAATAATAGAGGTCATTAGAAATTCATGATCAAACTGTGCCTTAAATTTGTTTCCCTGTGAATTTAACTTTAGAAATTAATGAGCTCTGCTGATACATTTTCCTGGTGAATTAATGAAAGATTATGTAATTCTGTTGAGCTACATCAGGAATTCTAAGTTCTATTCTAATGTGACATCTGTCCTGACCTGGGCACTAAAGACCCAAAATTTCCTTCTGGAGTTTCTTAGAATAACATGCCACTTAAGTTTGAATCAGGTGTTGATAAGAAGGGTGATGGGTTCTCAGTGAGAAAATGAAAATTAGGGAACAATGGTCAAACTGGGGATAGGGCCTTGAAAATGTCACCATTATGGTGCAGTGGAAGAGTTGGGAAAAGTTTCTCGTTTTTGTTCGTTTGTATCTGAGGAAGTGAGTCCATGTGAGGGGTTCTTAGGCAGTGTGATTAATAAGTATTCTGAATTGTGAGGATGGTGGAAATCTCTGTGGGATGGAAATCTCTTTGAGTGAACTCCTAGGTGAACTGAATGTTCCACTTAATTGCACCTCATTTTAGTGGAAGGGAGCCATTTCCCAGATTTCTAAGGCTCTTCTGCTTACATGTAGGCTATTGGTATAGCCATCAGTACTTTGAAGGCTGAGAAACACCAAGAGCTAGCAGCCAGGCTACCTCACTGGCACAATGAAGATCACAAGCCTTGTGTGTTATTCATCTCTTAGTGTGTTGAACTTAAATTTTTGAACTTAAATTTTTTAAATCTATGCCACCCCAATATGTTACTTCATTTAATCCTCATGACAAACCCAGGTGTTACTATTATCCTCATCAATGATATGGAAACTGAATCTCTCAGAGGATAAATATTTATCCCAGATCAGACATCTAGTGTGTAGAGGATCTAGGATTTGACTCCAGCAAATCTACTAAAAACAAAAACAAAACATTGATCTGAGGTTATGTTTTGGGGAATAAATAGTTTTTTTTTTTCCAACTACCCAATACTGTAGACAAGCAACTGTAAAATCCATAAAATCCATAAATGAATTAACATTTCTTTTCTTTCCTTTTTTTTTTTTTTTGGTGGGGGGGATGGAGTCTCACTCTGTCACCCAGGCTGGAGTGCAGTGGTGAGATCTTGGCTCAAGGCAACCTCTGCCTCCCGGGTTCAAGAGATTCTCCTGCCTTAGGCCTCTTGTGTGAACTGCAGGTGCATGCCACCATGCCTGGCTAATTTTTTTTATTTTTAGTAGAAACGGGGTTTCACCGTGTTAGCCGGGATGGTCTTAATCTCCTGACCTCATGATCCGCCCGCCTCTGCCTTCCAAAGTGCTGGGATTACAACCATGAGCCACTGTGCCCAGCCATGATTTAACATTTTCTTGAGGCTCAAAATTAGTTCAAAATAATAACAACTCAATACTAAGTGTTAAAAGGGGGAACAATATTAAAAATCCAACCCGACTGGAGTTGCTTCTACTTTTAAAGAAGAGGGTGACATAATTCACAACTAATGAGAAATAAATCTTTATACTGTTCTCTTCCCGCCAAAGCCAGTGTCTAGAAGAGTTTTTCCAAATTTTTTGTCGGTTTACGAAACAAACAGAGAGAAGAGGAGAGAGCAAGCTGACTAATATGGCCACAGCCTGCAACCCATTTAGTGTAAACAATCAAGAAATCTTTTTTAAAAAGAAGACTAATACAGATTTTTTTGCATTTCTGTAGCTCAAATCATGTTTGTATCCTAAATCTTCAGTAAAATTGGCAATATACAAAATATCTTGGGTGAGAAATTATTGAAAAAAATGAGAAAAGGGCTGATTTCCATATCTGCATTATCAAGAAGAGAACAGGCAGAGCTGCAAGAAGTGAAGCATTAGCAAGTTCCAAAGCCTTTCAGGAGCAGCAGGTCACAGCCAGAAATGACCAGAAGAATGGAAGCCCTCCAGAGAGGGTTTCACTTAACTCTGGGTCTTTATAGGGCAACCACATGATAACAGGGAAAAGATGGATTTTTGACCTTCAGTTACTTTCCATTTTGCCTGATCATAACTACTAAAGTTATTTTGTGGGACTGTTTCTTGAGACAAATCAATATCTTTAAAAATGTATCCAAGGCAGGAAGAACTGTCAGGTGGAAGTTTTTGTCAGAAACTTAAAGAAAGGCCTAAAGGAGGGTAGGTCTTAAACTCTACAGTGCAAGGCATGACTAAACCTCTGGGACCCCAGCTGCTCACACCCATCCTGTAACAACCATCACAGTGGCCAACATTTTCAGGAAAAGGATCAATTTCCTCCTTAGAAGGAAATGGGAGATAACAAATAGGGAGGAGAATAGGAAACGTGCCATTACATCCCCTGGGTCAGTTTGTCAGTTCGTCAACCCAACATAGCAAAACTAAAAAGTGCTTAATTTCCTCCCCTGCAAGGTTCCACTCCAAATAAAACTTCCAAATTAGAGGAGTAAACTTCAGATGAAAGATGCAGCAGCCTACATGACATGAGAATAAATGTTGCCAGTCCCGCTGCTCGTTAGCTTCCAGGGCATGTCTCTGTCCTCTGAAAGTACCACGGGGATGGCCGAAAGTGTATGAATCTCCAAACAGAATTTTGGCATGGCTGGGGATGTCTGTTATCCCATCCTACGTAGTGCTTCAGATGCTTTGAAATTGGCAATTCTTGGAAAACATAGACTCTTTTATTCATATGTGTATCCCCAGAACCTGTCTTCTGCCAGTGGCTGTCATGCAGTAACCCTTCATGATTGTTTTATAATGACAGTAAGCATGTATTAAATATGACAGATTATTATGTGGTGCTAAGTACTTGATATGGTTTGGCTCTGTGTTACCACCCAAATCTCATGTCACATTGTAATCCCCAGCGTTGGAGGAGGGGTCTGGTGGGAGGTGATTGAATCATGGGGGTGGTTGCTAATGGTCTAGCACTATCCCCCTAGTGATGTCTCAAGATAGCGTTCTCACGAGATCTGGTTGTTTGAAAGTGTGAAGCACTTCCCCATTCACTCTTTCTCTCCTGCCAGCCATGTGAGTATGTGCCTACTTCCCATTTGCCTTCCACCATGGTTGTAAGCTCCTTGAGGCCTCCCCAGAAGCAGAAGCCTGTACAACCTGTAGAACCATGAGCCAATTAAACCTCTTTTCTTTATAAATTGCCTCGTTTCAGGTGTGTCTTTATAGCAGTGTGAGAATGGACTAATACAGTACTTTAAGCAGAATTACGTGACTTAATTCTCACAAAATTGTTGTGATGTAGACTGTCTAACCTCTATTTTATCAATGATAAAAAAGAGGCTTAAAGAAATTAAGGGAATTTGCCCAAGGTCACAAAACTTTTAAATGGTGAAGTCCGAATATAAACTCAGGCACTTTGACCTCCTCTAATTGTTGAATTTCATTCACCAGAATGATAGATGTATAAATCAAGAGATGAACTGGAATATACCTATTAATATATTTCTGCATATCCTGCTTATTAGAGGTCTGTTTTATTCTTCCATTGCTTTCTTTCTTTTCTTTTTTTTTTTTTTTTT